>NW_023416754.1:0-54507 GCF_012460135.2 Molothrus ater | reverse complement strand
TTGGGCCAAATTTGGGGGATTGGGATTACAATGAATTAATGGGATTTGGGCCGGAATTAATGGGATTTGGGGCAAAATTAGGGATTTTCGGTTGGAATTAAAGGGATTTGGGGTAAAATTAGTGGGATTTGGGTCGCAATTAATGGGATTTGGGGCAAAATTAGGGATTTTCGGTTGGAATTAAAGGGATTTGAGCTGGAATTAATGGGATTTTGGTTGGAATTAATGGGATTTTGGTTGGAATTAATGGGATTGGAGATGGAATTAAAGGATTTGGGGTAGAATTAAGCGATTGGGGTTGGAAGTAATGAGATTTTGGTTGGAATTGGTGGGATTGGAGCTGGAATTAATGGGATTTCATCACAGAACCAACGAGCTTTGAGCCAGAATTGGGGGATTTGGGTCAGAATTAATGGGATTTGGGTCAGAATTAATGGGATTTTGGTTGGAATTAGTGGGATTTGGGTCGGAATTAGGGGATCTGACACAAAAATTTGTGGGATTTTGGTTGGAATTGGTGGGGTTTTGGCTGGAATTAATGGGGTTGGAGCCGGAATTTTGGGGGTTTTATCACGGATTTAATGAGCTTCAAACCAGAATTGGGGGATTTGATGCAGAATTAAGGGATTGGAGCCGGAATTAATGGGATTTAGGTTGGAATTCACGGGATTTGAGCCGGAATTTATGGGATTTGGGTCGGAATTTTGGGATTTTATCACAGAGCCAACGAGCTTTGAGCCAGAATTGGGGGATTTGGTACAGAGTGAGTGGGGTTTTGTTTGAAATCAGTGGGATTTTGGCTGGAATTAATGGGATTTGATACAGAATCGGTGGGATTTTGGTCGGAATGAAGGGATTCGGGGTAGGATTAAGGGATTTGTGTTGGAATGATGAGGTTTTTGTTGGAATTAAGGGATTTGATTGCTGAATTAATGGGGTTTGAGCTGGAATTAATTGGATTTGGGTCAGAATTAAGGGATCTGATACAAAATCAGGGGGATTGTGGTTGAGATTGGTGGATTTGAGCTGGAATTAAAGGGATTTGAGCTGGAATTAATGGGATTTGGGCCGGAATTAATGGGATTTTGGTTGGAATTAATGGGATTTGGGTTGGAATTTGGGCCAGAATTAATGGGATTTTGGTTGAGATTAATGGATTTGAGCTGGAATTAAAGGGATTTGAGCTGGAATTAATGGGATTTTGGTTGGAATTAGTGGGATTGGAGCTGGAATTAATGGGATTTTTGTTGAGATTGATGGATTCGGGCCGGAATTGATGGGATTTTGGTTGGAATTAGTGGGATTTGGGCCGGAATTGATGGGATTTTGGTTGGAATTAATGGGATTGGAGCTGGAATTAAAGGGATTTGAGCTGGAATTAATGGGATTTTGGTTGAGATTGATGGATTCGGGCCGGAATTGATGGGATTTTGGTTGGAATTAATGGGTTTGAGCCGGAATTGATGGGATTTTGGTTGGATTTAGTGGGATTCGGGCCGGAATTGATGGGATTTTGGTTGGAATTAATGGGATTGGAGCTGGAATTAAAGGGATTTGAGCTGGAATTAATGGGATTTTGGTTGCAATTAATGGGATTGGAGCTGGAATTAATGGGATTTTGGTTGAGATTGATGGATTCGGGCCGGAATTGATGGGATTTTGGTTGGAATTAGCGGGATTCGGGCTGGACCTGGGTGATTTTATCGCAGCACCAAGGAGCTTCGGCCCCGAATTAGGAGCGTTTGTGTCAGAACCTGGAGCCGGGCACGGAACCAACGCCTGACCCCTCCCCCTCCCCCCAGCCCCTCCCCCTCTCCTCCGCCATGCCCCGGCCCTGCTCCCCCCCTCCCCCCGCTCCTTCCTCCTCCTCCTCCTCCTCCTCCTCCTCCTCCTCCTCCTCCTCGTCCCCGCTGCTGCAGGTGGAGTTCCCGCAGGTGCCTCGGGCGCTGCTCTCGGGCCTCAACCGGCAGCGCCTGGAGGGGAAGCTCTGCGACGTCTCCATCCGCGTCCAGGGCCGCGAGTTCCGCGCGCACCGCGCCGTCCTGGCCGCGTCCTCGCCCTTCTTCCACGACCAGCTGCTGCTGAAGAACCTGGACTCCATCGAGCTGCCCGGCGCCATGGACCCCGCGGCCTTCGCGGGCGTCCTGGGCTGCGCCTACACCGGGCGGCTCTCGCTGTGCCGCGCCGAGCTGCTGGGGCTGCTGACCGTGGGCAGCGCGCTGCAGATGTGGCACATCGTGGACAAGTGCGCCGAGCTGCTGCGCGAGCCTTCGGCGTCGGCGTCTTCATCGTCGTCGTCATCGTCGTCGTCGTCGTCATTATCGTCATCGTCATCGCGCACGTGGGGAGGGGACATGGGGACAGGGGAGGGGGCGTGGGAGGGGACACAGGGACGGGGACACGGGGAGAGGAGAGGGGACACGGGGACAGGGGATGGAGGGACACAGGGACGGGGACACGGGAGGGGACACGGGGACATGGGGACACAGGAGGGGACACGGGGACACGGGAGGGGACACGGGGACATGGAGACACAGGAGGGGACACGGGGACACGGGAGGGGACACGGGGACATGGAGACACAGGAGGGGACACAGGGACGCGGGAGGGGACACGGGGACATGGAGACACAGGAGGGGACACGGGGACACGGGACAGGGGAGGGGGACAGGGGCAGGGGAGGGGACACGGGGAGGGGACATGGAGAGGGGACACGGGACAGGGACAGGGCATGGGGACATGGGGACAGGGACAGGGGAGGGGACAAGGACAGGAGATGGGGACATGGGGACATGGGGACACGGGGAGGGGACACAGGGAGGGCGACACGGGACAGGGGACAGGGACAAGGACAGGGGAGGGGACAGGGCATGGGGGCACGGGGACATGGGGACACGGGAGGGGACACAGGGAGGGGGACACGGGACAGGGGACGGGGACAGGGACGGGGACGGGGACAGGGGATGGGAACATGGGGCCAGGGGAGGGGACACGGGGAGGGGACACGGGGAGAGCAGAGGGGACACGGGGACATGGGAGGGGACACGGGCAGGGACAGGGGAGGGGGACACGGGGACATGGGAGGGGACACGGGCAGGGACAGGGGAGGGCGACGTGGGAACGGGGATGGGGACATGGGCAGGGGACATGGGGACAGGGGAGGGGGCGTGGGAGGGGACGCGGGCAGGGGACACGGGAGGGGGACATGGGGACAGGGCAGGGGACACGGGGAGGGGACAGGAGGAGGAGGAGGAGGAGGAGAGCGAGGAAGGTCCGTTCCCCCCGGATCCCATTCCCGAGGGGCCGTTCCCGGATCCCGGCCCCGTTTTGGCCCAAAACCGCCGCGTTTTGGTCAAGCGGCGCTGGCTGCAGCAGGACCTGGTGCTCACCTGCGAGGAGGATGAGGAGGAGCCCCCGGCGGGGGAGGAAAATTCGGGAATTGCGGGCGGGAATGGCGGGGAGGGGAGGGAAAATTCGGGAATGGGGTCCCGGGAAAATTCGGGGATGGGGTCACGGGAAAATTCGGGAATGGGAACCGGGAATGGCTGGGAAAATTCGGGAATGGGATCCGGGAGGAACCGGGAAATTCTGGGAATGGGGTGCCGGGGAAATTCGGGAATGGGGTTTGGGAATAGCCGGGAAAATTCGGGAATGGGATCCGGGAGGAGCCGGGCCTCCAGGGGCAGCGAGGGGATCCACGGAATTCCGCACGGAAATGAGGGGATTTCGCTCGGAAATGAGGAAATTTTGCTCGGAAACGCTGGAATGTCACAAAGAAACGAGGGAATTCTGCACGGAACCGAGGGAATCGTGCACAGACCGGCAGAATTTTGCGTGAAAACGAAGGAATTTTGCACAGAACCGGCAGAATTTTGCACGAAAACGAGGAAATTTTGACCGGAATCATAATTTCGCACGAGAACGAGGGAATTTTAACTGGAACCGCTGGAATTTTGCATGAGAACGAGGGAATTTTAACTGGAACCGCTGGAATTTCGCACGAGAACGAGGGAATTTTAACTGGAATCAGCCGAATTCCGCACGAAAGTTCGGGAATTTTGAGCAGAACCGCCAGAATTCGGGACGGAACCGGGGGAATTTTGATGGGAACCGGCGAAATTCCGCACGAAAATGAAAGAATTTTAACCGGAATCGGAGGAATTTCGCACAGAACTTTGGGAATTTCGCAGGAAAATTCGGGAATTTTGACCAAAACCGGCAGAATTCGGGAGGGAACCGCGGGAATTTCGCACAGAACCAGCGGAATTCCGCTCGAAAACGAGGAAATTTTCACCGGAATCAAAGGAATCCCGCACAAAATCTCGCAGAGAACGGGCAGAATCCGGCACGGAACCGAGGGAATTTTGACCGGGACCGGCGAAATTCCGCGCGAAAAGGAAGAAATCTCAACGGGAATGAAAGGAATCCCGCACGGAATTCCGCACAGAAGCTCGGGAATTTCGCAGGAGAATTCGGGAATCTTGGGCAGGACCGGCAGAATTCGGGACGGAACCGCGGGAATTCCGGAGGAAAACGCGGGAATTTCGATCAGAACGGGCAGAATTCCGCAGGAAAACGAGGGAATTTCGGGTAGAACCGGCAGAATTCGGGACGGAATCGCCGGAATTCCAGAGGAAAATGTGGGAATTTCGAGCAGAACCGGCAGAATTCGGGACGGAATTGCTGGAATTCCGGAGGAAAATGTGGGAATTTCGAGCAGAACCGGCAGAATTCGGGACGGAATCGCCGGAATTCCGGAGGAAAATGTGGGAATTTCGAGCAGAACCGGCAGAATTCGGGACGGAATTGCTGGAATTCCGGAGGGAAACGCCGGAATTTTGGGCAGAACGGGCAGAATTCCAGAGGAAACCGAGGGAATTTTGGGCAGAACTGGCAGAATTCGGGACGGAATTGCTGGAATTCCGGAGGAAAACGCCGGAATTTTGGGCAGAACGGGCAGAATTCGGGATGGAATCACCGGAATTCCGGAGGGAACCGCGGGAATTTTGGGCAGAACCGGCAGAATTCGGGACGGAACCGCCGGAATTCCGGAGGGAACCGCGGGAATCCCGCCCAGAAGCGCCCGGATCGCCGCCCCTGGCGCCGCCCGCAGAGCGGCCCGGGCCGGCCCCGCCCCCGGCCCCGCCCCCGGCCCCGCCCCGGCGTTACCTGGGCGCCAGGTGAGCGCGGGGAAGGCGGGCAAGGCCGGGCAGGTGTTCGTGTGCCACTGCGGGAAGGCGTTCTCGCACCGCAGCATGCGGCAGCGGCACGTGAACATGCACCTGGGGCTGCGGCCCTTCACCTGCGCCCTGTGCCGCAAGCGCTTCAAGATGAAACATCACCTGACGGAGCACATGAAAACGCACACGGGGCTGCGGCCCTACACCTGCCACACCTGCCACAGGTCCTTCATGTGGAGGGACAGCTTCGTCAGGCACCGGGGCGCCTGTGCGGGGACACCTGCCACACCTGAGTGACACACCTGGGACATGTGACACACCTGGGACACCTGAGTAACACACCTGGGACACCTGAGTGACACCTGTGATACCTGAGTGACACACCTGCCACACCTGAGTGACACACCTGTGACACTGTGTGACACACCTGTGACACCTGCCACACCTGAGTGACACACCTGGGACATGTGACACACCTGGGACACCTGAGTAACACACCTGGGACACCTGAGTGACACCTGTGATACCTGAGTGACACACCTGCCACACCTGAGTGACACACCTGTGACACCTGCCACACCTGCCACAGGTCCTTCATGTGGAGGGACAGCTTCGTCAGGCGCTGGGGCACCTGTGTGGGGACACCTGAGTGACACCTGGACACAGATAGTGTCACACCTGTCACACCTGGGCACACCTGAGTACAGATTCTGGCACACCTGAGTGACCCCTGTGACACCTGAGTGACACCTGAATACAGATACTGTCACACCTGTGACATCCGATACACCTGACTGACACCTGGGCACAGTCACACCTGGCACAGATACTGTCACACCTGTGACACCTGAGCGACACCTGGGTACAGGTATGGTCACACCTGGCACACCTGAGTGACACCTGGCACACCTGAGTGACACCTGAGTGACACCTGTGACACCTGAGTGACCCCTGAGGGACACCTGGGTGACACCTGAGGGACACCTGAGGGACACCTGGCACACCTGGACAGTTGAAGTCACACCTGGGGGCAGGTGATGTCACACCTGGGGGCAGGTGATGTCACACCTGGTGGGTTGGTGACATCACACCTGGTGGGCTGGACAGGTGAGGGGGGCGGGGACAGCTGCGTACGCCGGTGATGTCACACCCAGGTGAGCCTGGCTGTCACACACCTGGGTGATGTCACACCAGGCGGGGTCACGTCACACCTGGGCAGGAGGGGGGGTGTGGGCAGGTGACGTCATGGCCAGGTGAGCTGGTGACGTCACACCTGGGTGGGTGGGTGATGTCATAATCAGGTGACGTCACACCTGGTGGGGGTGGTGGAGAGGTGATGTCACACCTGGGCAGGTGACGTCATCCCTAGGTGAGCTGGTGACGTCACACCTGGATGGGTGGGTGATGTCATAACCAGGTGACGACACACCTGGATAACTGGGTCCCACCCACACCTGGGCACCTGGAACCCTCACACCTGGAACCCCAAAAACACCTGGATCCCCAAAAACACCTGGAACCCCAAAAACACCTGGAACCCCAAAAACACCTGGATCCACAGAGGAACCCCGGGAACTGCTCTGGGGACACCCCCAAAAACACCTGGAAATGCCACAGGGACACCTGAACCTCCCTCAAGGACACCTGGGACACCCCCAAAATACCTGGAACCCTCCAAAAAACACCTGGGACACCCCCAAAACCACCTGGAAACGCCACATGGACACCTGGGACACCCCAAAACCCACCTGGACCCACCCAGGAACACCTGGAACTGCCCCAGGGACACCTGAAACCCTCCCAGGAACACCTGGATGCCTCCTGAGCACACCTGGAGCCCTCAGGAACACCTGGGACACCCCAAAAACACCTGGGACACCCCAAACTCACCTGCACCATCCAAAAACAACCTGGGCACACCCAGGAACACCTGGGACACCCCAAAAACTCACCCGGACTCACTCAAAATATACCTGGGACCCCCCAATCTCACCTGGACACCCCAAAATCCACCTGGGACCCCCAAAAAACCCCTGGATCCACCCAGGAACACCTGGACACCCCAGACCCCACCTGGGACCCCCAAAATCCCACCTGGCCCCTCCCCTGTGATGTCACAGGTGTGTCCGTGCCCCGCCCCCCTCGGGACATTGTAATTTTGGGACAATTTGTGGCGATTTTTGGTTTCCGTTGATAAAAATCAAACAGAGGGCGTGGCCAAAGCTCATTTGGGGGTGGGGCTTCGGGAGGGGGTGGGGCCAGAAGGCAGAACTGGGAATTGGGAGGGGCGGGGCCTGAAGGGGTGGGGACCAACACCTGGAAGGTCGTCCTGACCCCTCCCCCTCTTCCCTGGGACACCCCTCCCCCTCCCCGTGGGGCCAGGCTGGCTCCACCCCCGAGCCTGTCAATCAATGCCGATCAGACTTGTAGCCACGCCCACAGTGGGGCGGGGCCCCGTGGGGCAGCCAATGGGGAGAGGAAGGGGCGTGGCCTGTGAGTTCAGGAAGGGGTGGGCAATGAATGGGGTGTGGAAAAGGGCGGGGCCTGGAGGGAAATGAATGAATGAAGTGTGGAGAAAGGGGCGTGGTCTGGGGGACATGAATGATGTGTGGGGAAAATGGGTGGGGCCCAGGGACTGGCGGCCAATAGGAAGAGGAGGGGAGTGGCCTGGGAGTGCAGGAAGGGGCGGGCAATGAATGGGGTGTGGAAAGGGGCGGGGCCTGGAGGGAAATGAATGAAGTGTGAGAGAGGGGCGGGGTCGGCAGAGGAATGAATGACGTGCAGGAAAGGGGCGGGGCCTGGGGGACATGAATGATGTGTGGGAAAGGGGCGGGGCCTGGAGGGGAATGAATGAATGACGCGTGGGAAAGGAGTCAGGTCTGGAGGGAAATGAATGATGTGCGGGAAAATGGGCGGGGCCCAGGGGGCGGTGGCCAATGGGAAGGGCGTGGGCGTGGCCTGGCACTGGAGGCGGTAACTCATGTTTGGGGTCCGGTGTTCATGATTTCTTATCTTATCTTCTTCTTATCTTATCTTCTTATCTTCGTTACAATCCGCAGCCTGTCATTGACCAGGCACAAAATGGCGACAGTCCCTCGTCACAAGGCCCTTTGAGACTAAAGTGTCCAACTGAGAGCTGACACCTGGGTTATTTCCCCTTTTAACCCAATCGCTGATCCCACAGAGCCCCCAACGGGGAATTCTCTGCCCAATTACAAAACGCCACCCAAACCCATGGAGAAGAAGGAGGAAGCAGCACAAAGAAGAAACCCAGGACCACGCCCTGTGCCCTCCATCTTGCTGCCATCCACAACACCCTAAAAATCCCAAAACCTCAATTTCTCACCCAGTGATGCACCTGCACCGCTCTCTATCACCTATTTCACACTTTTGTGGGTTCCGGTCTATCCTGAAGTCTGGGAAAATTCCTCCACGCATGAGGGTCAGAGTCAGTGCTGCCCTGGGGGCCAGGGCACCCCGGAGCAGACACAGCAAGATCCCCTGCGGTGCCCGGGGTTTGCGATTAAACCGAGAGCCCCTGCTGTTTGCCTTTTGCACGTCTGGGGTCTGGAAACTGAACCATCACAACCCCACCTGCCCCGGGGATCGTGACATAAACTGGGGTCAAGGACAGGATTTCTGTCCAGAGAGAAGGGGTCCTGTGGGAGCCCGAGTGAGGGATGCGGGTCTGCAGGGCTGCCCGCAGCTGGAGCTGACAGATGTGGGCACAGCTCTGTCACCCATGACCCTGAGCAGCTGTGACACCTTGGAAACCATGAACTGCACTTTGAAGAGCCACATGGGGAGTCCCACGTCCCTCATTTCTGCTCTTACGGTGGCGCCCAGTGTGGGGCACCGTTAGTCAGAGTCTGAGTGAGGGATGCGGGTGTCCAGGCCTGCCTGCAGCTGGAGCTGACAGCTGTAAGTGCAGCCTCTGTCAGCCATGACCCTGGGCAGCTGTAACACCTTGGATGGAATAAACTGCACTTTGAAGAGCTGCCTGAAGTCCTGCATCCTTCAATCTGGCTCTTACGGTGGCACCCAACGTGGGGCGCCACCATTAGTAACAGTCTGAATGAGGGATGTGGAACTCCAGGGCTGCCCGCAGCTGGAGCTGAAAGCTGTAGGTGCAGCCTCTGTCGGCCATGACCCCGGAATGCTGTAACACCTTGGATGTAATGAACTGCACTTTGAAGAGCGACATGGAGTGCCACATCCCTCATTTCCGCTCTTACGGTGACGCCCAACGTGCGGCACCATTACTAACGGCCTGAGTGAGGGATGTGGAACTCCAGGGCTGCCCGCAGCTGGAGCTGACAGATGTGGGCACAGCTCTGTCACCCATGACCATGGGCAGCTGTAACACCTTGGATGGAATGAACTGCACTTTGAAGAGGCACATGGAGTCCTGCATCTCTCATTTCCGCTCTTACGGTGGCGCCCAATGTGGGGCACCGTTAGTCAGAGTCTGAGTGAGGGATGTGGAACTCCAGGGCTGCCTGCAGCTGGAGCTGACAGCTGTGGGCACACAGCTGTGGGTTGCAGTTGCCCACAACCCTGGAATGCTGTAACCTCTTGGATGTAATGAACTGCACTTTGAAGAGCCACATGGAGTCCCACATCCCTCATTTCTGCTCTTACGGTGGCGCCCAACGTGGGGCATCACCATTAGTAACAGTCTGAGTGAGGGATGCAGGTGTCCAGGGCTGCCTGCAGCTGGAGCTGACAGATGTGGGCACAGCTCTGTCACCCATGACCCTGGGCAGCTGTGACACCTTGGAAACCATGAACTGCACTTTGAAGAGCCACATGGAGTCCTGCATCTCTCATTTCCGCTCTTACGGTGGCGCCCAACATGGGGCACTGTTAGTGAGAGCCTGAGTGAGGGATGCAGGTGTCCAGGGCTGCCTGCAGCTGGAGCTGACAGCTGTGGGCACAGCTCTGTCAGCCATGACCCTGGGCAGCTGTAACACCTTGGAAACAGTGAACTGCACTTTGAAGAGCCACATGGGGAGTCCCACGTCCCTCATTTCCGCTCTTATGGTGGTGCCCAACGTGGGGCCCCATCAGTAAGAGCCTGAGTGAGGGATGCGGGTCTCCAGGCCTGCCTGCAGCTGGAGCTGACAGCTGTAGGTGCGGCCTCTGTCACCCATGACCCCTGGGCAGCTGTAACACCTTGGATGTAATCAACTGCACTTTGAAGAGGCACATGGAATCCTGCATCCTTCAATCTGGCTCTTACGGTGGCGCCCAACGTGAGGCACTGTTAGTCAGAGCCTGAGTGAGGGATGTGAAACTCCAGGCCTGCCTGCAGCTGGAGCTGACAGATGTGGGCACAGCTCTGTCACCCATGACCCCGGGGCAGCTGTAACACCTTGGATGGAATGAACTGCACTTTGAAGAGGCACATGGAATCCCACATCCCTCATTCAGGCTCTTACAGTGGCACCCAACGTGAGGCACTGTTAGAGCCTGAGTGAGGGATGTGGAACTCCAGGCCTTCCTGCAGCTGGAGCTGACAGATGTGGGCACAGCTCTGTCATCCATGACCCTGGGCAGCTGTAACACCTTGGAAACAATGAACTGCACTTTGAAGAGGCCACATGGGGAGTCCTGTGTCCCTCATTTCCACTCTTACGGTGGCGCCCAACGTGGGGCATCACCATTAGTAACAGCCTGACTGAGGGATGCGGGTGTCCAGGCCTGCCCGCAGCTGGAGCTGACAGCTGTGGGCACAGCTCTGTCAGCCATGACCCTGGGCAGCTGTAACACCTTGGATGTAATAAACTGCATTTTGTAGAGCCGCCTGGAGTCCCGCATCTCTCATTTAGGCTCTTACACGCCCTCATCCACATCTGAGACAGAAGGGTCCCCCCGGGAACGCCGAGAGCCACAAAACCCAGACCTGCGCCAAATCGCGTGAAACGTTTTCCACTGCACCAGCAGTGATCCCACGTCCATCGTGCAATCATCAAAAAGAGCTTGGCCTCCCAGGAGAGGCCACGCCTCCCTAGGGAATGGCTCTGCAGGGTTGGAAAAAACCCCCTCGCTCTCTGGCCCACAGAAACAATCTCTCAAAATCACTCCAGGAAACGGAAACCCGTTTCCGCTCCAGGAGACCCTTCCAGAGGCCCAAAACCAGAGACTCCTCCATGAACCCCCCGGGATTTGCCGTTATCACAAGAGCGGCAGCCGAAGTGCCAAAGGGCTCAGAGTCACCGCGCCAAAACACGGAGGGGGAGTTAAACCATTGGACCTCACCCATGGCTGTTCCACGCATGGCGGCCGCCAGATGTTGCTACGGGACGGGAAATAACACGATGATAACGCTCCCAAGGTAAAAAAGAACACTTTTAATTTCCGACTAAAAAAGAACACTTTTAATTTCTGACTCCAACGTTTATAGATTTCCGGAAGTCACGGTGGATTGGAGGGTGACAGTGCCGCCTCTCCAATGGCACTGGGCAATCCAGCAGTCCATGAATGCAAAACAAAAAGTTACTTACTTAAAGTGTGTGAGGAAGTTCCTAACAAGAATGTAAACATCAGAAGGCTGACAAAAAGTTAAAAAATCAGGGTGATAGTGCATTGTATCGTCCTTATCCCCTGTTAATGGGCCCATCAATGCCTTGCCCGTGACTCAGAGGTGACTCCCACCAGCGGCCATTTCCATTTGATGGGCAGTCAGGGACCAATCATGACTCAGAACCACATCAGCCATTGGGAGATGCCCCGCCCAGGGGGAGGAGCTGAGCATCCCCACCTGGATATCACCTGGGCTTTGGCACAGAACAGGCAGCCCTGGTTCCCAGAGGACAAGAGCTGCCAGATCTTTAATTAATTAATTAAGAATCTGACAAGATCCTTAATTAATTAATAGGCTGCACGGTGCACACGTGAACGGAGAGATTATATTGCACCAACCAGCAGCTACAAGGAATCATCGATAACCAATATCAGTATCAGATACCGTGCCAAATCGCTGGTGATCAATAACAATGTGCAAAATGCAACACAAAAGTGCAAAATGCAACACAAAAGTGCAAAATGCAACACAAAAGTGCAAAAGCCAATGCAGAATTGCAGAAGCCAATTATAAAACTGCAATTCCTGGCCTGGCTCTGCTGCGCAGTGGAAAGCTGGACGCTCTTGAGGGGACTCATTCACCCCTGTCCCCGAGTGTCCCCCCTGAGTGTCCCCAGTGACGTCACCCCAGGAACTCCCAGCAGGATTTGGGACAGTATCATGGAAAATTCCCAGGAAATTCCCCAAATCTGCCTCAAAGACTGCACGGGGAGGGCACTGGTGACAGCAGCGATGTCCCCAATGATGTCACTGCCGTGATGACGTCGCAGCAGTGACGTCACTGTCCTGAAGCAGCCTTGGGATGGCCTCGATGGCTTTTTGGCACCGCTCGGCCACCGCGCGGCTGCCAGGGCCATCAGAGCCACCACGACCATCACAGGGACTCAAGAGGAGGTCGTGGATGTCCCCAAGTGTCCCCAGCAGGTGATCCTCGGCCAGGCGGGCGTTGGCCTCCCACAGCCGCTCGGCCTCGGCCACCTTGGCCGCCAAATCCTCGGGGATATCAAAGAATCCCTCATTTGTCCCCTTCAGGGCAGCCTCGATGTCCCCAACCCTGCGCTCCAGCTCCTCGGGGAAGGCGGTGGCTCCGTCACACGCGGCCACCAAGCGCTCCAGCAGCCCCAGGGCCGCCTCCAGCCGCTGTCTCTCCATGGTGGCCCTGGTGGCCTCGCTGGCAGCCATCCTGACCTCTCTCCTCTCCCAGGCTTCACGCCCGGCCACCACCTCGGCCCCCTCCTCCCTGCCCAGGGCCTGACCCAGCTCCCCCATGTGTTCCTGGGCTGTCCCATCACGGGCAGCCTCGGCCTGCAGCTCCCTGGCCCGGGCGGTGTTGGTGCCCTCCCTGTCGGCCGCCTCGGTGGCCAAATCCCTGCAGGTGCGGCGGAGCTCGGTGGCTTTCTTGGCCAGCTGGGCCCAGCTGTTCACAAGCGCAGACACCGACCTGTGCCACTTCCTGGCTGCCATTGTCACATGGCCCCAGGTGCTCCATGAGGTGCTCTCCCAGGCAGCCAGGGCCCGGCTGAGGGAGGTGACAGCGTCACCACCATCAGACGTGACATTGCGGCGCCACCAGGTGCCCTCAGTGCAGTACAGGGTGACCCGGAGGCTCTCAGTGAAGGTCACCAGGTCCCAGTACAGTTCCACTGCGGACACAAGCTTCATCTCGTCCCACCTGGGCAGGGTGGCCAGCAGCTCGCCCAGGGTGGCCACCACGGTGACCTGTGGCTGCAGCAGGCCCGGGGACAGCTGGGGAGGGGACAGGGGAGGTGTCAGGGACCTGGTGGCACCACAGGGGTGGTGTCCTGGGCTGGCCCCTGCCCCCGAGGGGTCCCCTCTGTCCCCTCCGTCCCTTTGTCAGCCTCTTGTTCCCCCTGCCCCCCCGCCCCTCCCCTCGGAGCCCCGCCCAGCCCCGCCCCTCTGCTGTCCCCTCTGCCACCCCCAACCCCCACCATGGCCGCCCCCTCCCCCACTGCCCCCTGCCCCCCCCCGTTTCCCCTCCCCCTCGCTGTCCCCTCCCCCCTTCCTGCCACCCCCTCCCGTCCCTCCCATCCCCCACTGCCCCTTCCCCACCCCCCATGCCCCCTGTCCCCCGAGTGTCCCCTCTGTCCCCTCTCCCCACCGTGCCCCCCATCGCACCTCTTGGGGCTCCAGGCTCACTGGGGAGATCTTGGGGACGCTCCAGGGACACTCTGGGACTTGGAGGAGCCTCGGGATGTCCTCGGTGGCTCTTTGGCACCGCTCGGCCACCCCATGGGCACTGGGGCGGGTGGGATCACCATTGAAATAGAAGCCGATGATGTCCCCAAGTGTCCCCAGCAGGTGATCCTTGGCCAGGCGGGCGTTGGCCTCCCACAGCCGCTCGGCCTCGGCCACCTTGGCCACCAAATCCGCAGGGATATCAGGGGACTCCTCATTTGTCCCCTTCAGGGCAGCCTCGATGTCCCCAACCCTGCGCTGCAGCTCCCGGGGGAAGGCGGTGGCTCCGTCACACGCGGCCACCAAGCGCTCCAGCAGCCCCAGGGCCTCCTCCACCTGCTGTCTCTCCATGGTGGCCCTGGTGGCCTCCCTGGCAGCCATCCTGACCTCTCTCCTCTCCTGGGCTTCATAGTCCCCCTCCTCCCTGCCCAGGGCCCGACCCAGCTCCCCCATGTTTTCCTGAGCTTTCCTAACAACGGCATCGATTTCCAGCAGGTCCCTGACCCCTCCGATGTGGATGGCCTCCAATTCGGCCGCCTCAGCGGCCACCGCCCTGCAGGTGTTGCGGAGCTCGGTGGCTTTCTTGGCCAGCTGGGCCCAGCTGTTCACAAGCACAGCCACCGACCGCTGCCACTTGCTGGCTGCCATTGTCACACGGTCCCAGGTGATCCCTGGGGTGCTCTCCCAGGCAGCCAGGGCCCGGCTCAGGGAGGTGACAGGGCCATCATCATTGGAGGTGACATTGCGGCGCCACCAGCTGTCATCAATGCGGTACAGGGTGACCCGGAGCTCATTGGTGAATTCCTCCAGGACCCAGTAAAGGCTCCCTGGGGACATGAACGCCAGCATCTCCTCATCCACCCTGGGCAGGGCGGCCAGCAGCCCGCCCAGGGTGGCCACCACGGTGACCTGTGGCTGCAGCAGGGCCGGGGACAGCTGGGGAGGGAACAGGGGAGGTGTCAGGGACCTGGTGGCACTTGTGGTGTCGTGGGCTGGCCCCTGCCCCCGAGGGGTCCCCTCTGTCCCCTCTGTCCCTTTGTCAGCCTCTTGTTCCCTCTGGCCCATGGCCCCTCCCCTCGGAGCCCCGCCCAGCCCCGCCCCTCTGCTGTCCCCTCTGCCACCCCCACCACCCCCCGTGTCCCCCCTAGACCCCACTGCTCCCTCCTCTCCCCCCACAGTGCTCCCTCTCTCCCGGCCTCCCCCCCCCGCCCCCATTGAACCTCTTGGAGCTCCACACTCACTGGGGACACCTTGGGGACACCTTGGGGACGCTCTCGGGGTCGAAGGAGCCTCGGGATGTCCTCGATGGCTCTTTGGCACCGCTCGGCCACCCCATGGCCGCTGAGGCTGACAGGTTCATCATAGATATAGACCTTGCAGATGTAGTGACGTGTCCCCTCCAGGTGATCCTTGGCCAGGCGGGTGCTGGCCTCCCACAGCCGCTCGGCCACGGCCACCTTGGCCACCAAGGCCTCAGGGATATCAGGGGACTCCTCATTTGTCTCCTTCAGGGCAGCCTCGATGTCCCCAACCCTGCGCTGCAGCTCCCGGGTGAAGGCGGTGGCTCCGTCACACGCGGCCACCAAGCGCTCCAGCAGCCCCAGGGCCGCCTCCAGCCGCTGTCTCCTTCTGCTTGCCGTAGTGGCCAGGCTGGCAGCCACCCTGGCCTCTCTCCTCACCCAGGCTTCACGCCCGGCCACCACCTCGGCCCCCTCCTCCCTGCCCAGGGCCTGACCCAGCTCCCCCATGTGTTCCTGAGCTGTCCCATCATGGGCGGCCTCGGCCTGCAGCTCCCTGGCCCAGGCGGTGTTGGTGGCCACCTTGTGAGTCACCTCAGTGACTGTCACCCTGCAGGCATCGCGGAGCTTGGTGGCTTTCCTGGCCTGGTCGGCCCAGATGCGAACACGCCAATCCACCGCCTCCTGCCACTCCCTGGCCGCCAGTCTCACATGGAACCAGGTGGTCCATGGGGTGCTCCTGTAGGCGGCCAGGGCCCGGCTCAGGGACGTGGGAGGTTCAACCTGAGAGGTGCCATTGCGGCGGTACCAGGCTTCATCAATGCCATAGGGAGTGCAGTCGAACACCTCGGTGAAGCCCAACAGTTCACTGTACAGGCACCTTTGGGACTCGAGCAGCATCATCATCTCCTTGTCCCGCCTGGGCAGGGTGGCCAGCAGCTCGCCCAGGGTGGCCACCACGGTGACCTGTGGCTGCAGCAGGGCCGGGGACAGCTGGGGAGGGGACAGGGGAGGTGTCAGGGACCTGGTGGCACTTGTGGTGTCCTGGGCTGGCCCCTGCCCCCGAGGGGTCCCCTCTGTCCCCTCCGTCCCTCTGTCAGTCAGCTCCTCTTTCTGCCAGCCCCCGTCTCTCCCCTCGGAGCCCCTCCCAGCCCCTGCCCCTCTGCTGTCCCCTCTGCCACCACTGCCACCCCCCGTGTCCCCTCCCCGCCGTGTCCCCCCCATTCCCCACTGCACCCTCCTCCCCCTTTCCCCTCCCTCCCTCTGTCACCGCCCCCCTTCTGCACCCTCCCTCCTGTCCCCTGTGCAACCTCCTGACCCCTCCCACCCCCCCTGTGTCCTCTCCATCCCCCACTGTCCTCTCCCCGCTTCTGTCCCCTCTGTCCCCATCTCCCTCGCCCCCCCCACCATCGCACCTCTTGGAGCTCCGTGCTCACTGGGGACGCCCTGGGGACGCTCTGGGGTCGCTCCGGGGGTTGAAGGAGCCTTGGGCTGTCCTCGGTGGCTCTTTGGCACCGCTCGGCCTCCCCACAGGCACTGGGGCTGGTGGGGCCACCAGTGAAGCAGAGCTTGATGGCGCCTGGAACTGCCCCCAGCAGGTGATCCTTGGCCAGGCGGGCGCTGGCCTCCCACAGCCGCTCGGCCTCGGCCACCTTGGCCACCAAGGCCTCGGGGACATCGGGGGACGCCTCATTTGTCCCCTCCACGGTGACCTCGATGTCCCCAACCCTGCGCTGCAGCTCCCGGGGGAAGGCGGTGGCTTCGTCACACGCGGCCACCAAGCGCTCCAGCAGCCCCAGGGCCGCCTCCAGCCGCTGTCTCTCCATGGTGGCCCTGGTGGCCTCGCTGGCAGCCACCCAGGCCTCTATCCTCTCCTTGAGTTTATAGGTGTGCTCCTCCCCGCCCAGGGCCTGTCCCAGCTCCCCCAGGTTTTCCAGAGCTCTCCCATAAATGGCAGCGTTGCGCTGCCGCTCCCTGGCCCGGGCCGCCCTGTCAAGCGCCTCAGCGGCCGCTTCAATGCCAGAGTTGCGGAGCTTGGTGGCTGCCCTGGCCAGTCGGGCCCAGCTGTTCACCAGCACGGCCACCAACCCCTGCCACTCGCTGGCTGCCATTGTCACGCGGTTCTGGGGGGTCCCTGGGGTGCTCCTGCAGGCGTCCAGGGCCCAGCTCAGGGAGGTGAGAGGGTCACCATCATGGGAGGTGACATTGCGGCGCCACCAGGTGCCCTCAGTGCAGTACAGGGTGACCCGGAGGCTCTCAGTGAAGGTCACCAGGTCCCAGTACAGTTCCACTGCGGACACAAGCTTCATCTCGTCCCGCCTGGGCAGGGTGGCCAGCAGCTCGCCCAGGGTGGCCACCACGGTGACCTGTGGCTGCAGCAGGCCCGGGGACAGCTGGGGAGGGGACACGGGAGGTGTCAGGGACCTGGTGGCACCACAGGGGTGGTGTCCTGGGCTGGCCCCTGCCCCCGAGGGGTCCCCTCTGTCCCCTCCGTCCCTTTGTCAGCCTCTTGTTCCCCCTGCCCCCCCGCCCCTCCCCTCGGAGCCCCGCCCAGCCCCGCCCCTCTGCTGTCCCCTCTGCCACCCCCAACCCCCACCATGGCCGCCCCCTCCCCCACTGCCCCCTGCCCCTCCCGTTTCCCCTCCCCCTCTCTGTCCCCTCCCCCCTTCCTGCCACCCCCTCCCGTCCCTCCCATCCCCCACTGCCCCTTCCCCACCCCCCATGCCCCCTGTTCCCCGAGTGTCCCCTCTGTCCCCTCTCCCCACCGTGCCCCCCATCGCACCTCTTGGGGCTCCAGGCTCACTGGGGAGATCTTGGGGACGCTCTGGGGACACTCTGGGACTTGGAGGAGCCTCGGGATGTCCTCGGTGGCTCTTTGGCACCGCTCGGCCACCCCATGGGCACTGGGGCGGGTGGGATCACCATTGAAATAGAAGCCGATGATGTCCCCAAGTGTCCCCAGCAGGTGATCCTTGGCCAGGCGGGCGTTGGCCTCCCACAGCCGCTCGGCCTCGGCCACCTTGGCCACCAAATCCGCAGGGATATCAGGGGACTCCTCATTTGTCCCCTTCAGGGCAGCCTCGATGTCCCCAACCCTGCGCTGCAGCTCCCGGGGGAAGGCGGTGGCTTCGTCACACGCGGCCACCAAGCGCTCCAGCAGCCCCAGGGCCGCCTCCAGCCGCTGTCTCTCCATGGTGGCCCTGGTGGCCTCGCTGGCAGCCATGCTGACCTCTCTCCTCTCCCAGGCTTCACGCCCGGCCACCACCTCGGCCCCCTCCTCCCTGCCCAGGGCCTGACCCAGCTCCCCCATGTGTTCCTGAGCTGTCCCATCACGGGCAGCCTCGGCCTGCACCTCCCTGGCCCGGGCGGTGTTGGTGCCCTCCCTGTCGGCCGCCTCGGTGGCCAAATCCCTGCAGGTGCGGCGGAGCTCGGTGGCTTTCTTGGCCAGCTGGGCCCAGCTGTTCACAAGCGCAGACACCGACTGCTGCCACTTCCTGGCTGCCATTGTCACACGGTCCCAGGTGGTCCCTGGGGTGCTCCTGCAGGCGGCCAGGGCCTGGCTCAGGGAGGTGAGAGGGTCATCACCATCGGAGGTGACATTGCAGCGCCACCAGGTGCCCTCAGTGCAGTACAGGGTGACCCGGAGGTTCCTGGTGAAGTCCTCCAGGTCCCGGTACAGGCTCACTGCGGACTCAGGCAGCAGCATCTCCTCGTCCCGCCTGGGCAGGGTGGCCAGCAGCTCGCCCAGGGTGGCCACCACGGTGACCTGTGGCTGCAGCAGGGCCGGGGACAGCTGGGGAGGGGACAGGGGAGGTGTCAGGGACCTGGTGGCACTTGTGGTGTCCTGGGCTGGCCCCTGCCCCCGAGGGGTCCCCTCTGTCCCCTCCGTCCCTTTGTCAGCCTCTTGTTCCCCCTGCCCCCCCGCCCCTCCCCTCGGAGCCCCGCCCAGCCCCGCCCCCCTTCCCCCCCCACCCCCCGTGTCTCCTCCCCATTGTGTCCATCTCATCCCCCCCCGCCCCCTCCCCCCCCGTGTCCCCTCCCCCCTTCCTGCCCCACCCTCCAGTCCCCTTTGTCCCCTCTGTCCCCCCTTCCCCCCTGTCCCACCTCTTGGAGCTCCGTGCTCACTGGGGACACCCTGGGGAGACCTTGGGGACGCTCCGGGGGTTGAAGGAGCCTTGGGATGTCCTCGGTGGCTCTTTGGCACCGCTCGGCCACCCCACGGGCACTGGGGCAGGCGGGGCCACCAGTGAACCAGAGTTTGATGGCGCCTGGCAATGTCCTCACCAAGTGAGCCACGGCTTGGCGGGCACTGGCCTCCCACAGCCGCTCGGCCTCGGCCACCTTGGCCACCAAGGCCTCGGGGACAATGGAGGACTCCTTCTTTCTCCCCACCACGGTGTCCTCCATCTCCCACAGCAGGCATGACAGCTTCCAGGGGAAGGCGGTGGCTCCGTCACACGCGGCCACCAAGCGCTCCAGCAGCCCCAGGGCCGCCTCCAGCCGCTGTCTCTCCATGGTGGCCCTGGTGGCCTCGGTGGCAGCCACCCCGGCCTGTATCCTCACCAAGGCTTCATACCTGGCCGTCTCAGCGGCCACCTCCGTGCAGGTGTTGCGGAGCTCGGTGGCTTTCTTGGTCAGCTCGGCCCACCTCTCCATGAGCCTTCTTGGTGACGTGTCCCATGTGGAGAACCGCCATGGCAGAGGCTTCTGGGAGCTCCCTTGGGTGCTGCCATGGGTGGCCAGGGCCTGGCTCAGCAAGGTCAGAGGGTTAATACAATCACTGGTGACATTCCAGTACCGCCAGGTGTCATCGGTGCGGTACAGGGTGGCCCGGAGTTCCCTGGTGAATTCCTCCGTGTCCCGGGACAGGCTCGCTGCAGACCCGAGCAGCGTCTCGTTCTCCCTGGGCAGGGTGGCCAGCAGCTGGCCCAGGGTGGCCACAGCGCTGTCCTGCGGCTGCAGCAGGGCCGGGGACAGCTGGGGAGGGGACACGGGAGCTGTCAGGGACCTGGTGGCAGCTGCGGCCTGCTGGCCTGGCCCCTGTGCCCTCCTGGGGCGCCCTTTGTCCCCTCCCTGGAGGGCTCTGCTGTCCCCTGTGTGCCTTTGTCACCCCCGTGTCCCCTCTGCCACCGCCTGCCGCCTCCTGTTGTCCCCCCGCACCTCTCTGTCACCTCGCCCCTTCCTCCTCTGCCCTCCTGTCCCCTTTGCGACGCCCTCTGTCCCTCCCGCCACCCCCGTGTCCCCTCTGTCACCCCCGTGTCCCCTCCGTTCCCCACTGCCTTTTGTCACCCCCCACCCCCGTGTCCCTCCCGTCACCCCCGTGTCCCCTCTGTCACCCACTGCCTTTTGTCACCCCCCGAGTCCCCTCTGTCACCCCCGTGTCCCCTCTGTCACCCACTGCCTTTTGTCACCCCCCGAGTCCCCTCTGTCACCCCCGTGTCCCCTCCGTCACCCCCGTGTCCCCTCTGTCACCCACTGCCTTTTGTCACCCCCCGAGTCCCCTCTGTCACCCCCGTGTCCCCTCCGTCACCCCCGTGTCCCCTCTGTCACCCACTGCCTTTTGTCACCCCCCGAGTCCCCTCTGTCACCCCCGTGTCCCCTCTGTCACCCCCGTGTTCCCTCCATTCCTCACTGCCTTTTGTCACCCCCCCCCCGTGTCCCCTCTGTCACCCCCGTGTCCCCTCCGTCACCCACTGCCTTTTGTCACCCCCCCCCCCGTGTCCCCCCCATCACCCCCGTGTCCCCTCCGTCCCCCACTGCCTTTTGTCACCCCCCCATGTCCCCTCCGTCACCCCCGTGTCCCCTCCATTCCCCACTGCCTTTTGTCACCCCCCCATGTCCCCTCCGTCACCCCCGTGTCCCCTCCATTCCCCACTGCCTTTTGTCACCCCCCCGTGTCCCCTCCGTCACCCCCGTGTCCCCTCCATTCCCCACTGCCTTTTGTCATCCCCCCGTGTCCCCTCCATCACCCCCGTGTCCCCTCCGTCCCCTCCCCGCCCACCACTCCGGGGCTGTCGCACCTCGAGGGGCTCCATGGCACCTGGGGACGCTCCAGGGATGCTCCGGGGATGCCTTGGGGACGCTCTGGGGACACTCCGGGGACACTCTGGGGACGCTCCAGGTGACGAACACGCCCGCGTGGCCGTTGGGGACACGCAGGAACGGGCGCAGCCAGATGGAGGAAGCAGGAAGAGGTGACATCACCACCCCCCCTTCCTGTGGGGCCAGCGCTGGGTCCCCAATGTCCCCCCCGAGGCCCCCAACGGGACCCCAATGTCCCCCCGGGGTCCCCAACAAGGCTCGGGTGTCCCCTGATGTCCTACTGGGGACGCACCAGGGTCCTGTTGGGGACACTGCGGGGACATCGGGGACATCATGGCAACCCAAAAGAGGACAGGGGATGTCAGGGTGGCCCCGGTGTCCCCAAGGGAAGGACCCGGGGGTGTCCCCAAGGGAAGGACCCGGGGGTGTCCCCAAGGGAAGGACACGGGGGTGTCCCCAAGCTCCCCAACAGGACCCCGGTGAGTCCCTGGTGTCCCCAGCTGGACACTGGGGGACACTTGGGGCTTGTGGGGGACATCGGGGCAACACCAGGGCCATGTGGGGACACTCAGGGGACATCGGGGTCCCATTGGGGGCATTGGGGGGACACTGGGGACCCTGCCCTGGCCCCACAGGTGGGGAAGGCACGGGGGACAGTGAGGTCACCTCTTCCTGCTTCCTACATCTGGCCGTGCCACGTTCCCCTGTGTCCCCAGCTGTCACCTGGGCGTGTTTGTCACCTGGAGCGTCCCCAGAGTGTCCCCAGAGTGTCCCCAGAGTGTCCCCAGTGGCCATGGAGCCCCTCAAGGTGTGACAATCCTGGCGTGGGGGGACACGGGGGTGACAGAGGGGACAGGAGGGCGTGACAGGAAGGGGGGAGGTGACAGAGGGCTGGAGGGGACCGAGGGTGGCAGAGGGGACAGCGGGAGGGCGGCAGGGGGTGGCAGAGGGACAGAGGGGACAGCAGAGCCCTCCAGGGAGGGGACAAAGGGGACCCCGGGAGGGCACAGGGGCCACCGCAGGCAGCCACAAATGCCACCAGGTCCCTGACACCTCCCCTGTGCCCTGCCCAGGTGTCCCCTCCTCAGGTGCTCTGGGCTCTGGGGGCCCTGGTGGCCACGCTGGGCGAGGTGGCGGCCACCGTGCCCGGGCCGCAGAGGGACGAGCAGCAGCGCCTGTCCCCAGGGTCCCTGAGCAGCCGTGCCTGGAGCCGCCACAAGGCCCCGACCCTCCGTGCTGTCACCTCCCCGGGCCACCGCGATGTCCCCTCCCTGCGCCAGGCCCTGGCCACCCTCAGGCCCACCCCGGGGCCAGCTGGGCCAAGGTGGGAGCCTCAGCCTGGGCCTGGCAGGTGCTGGCCCAGAGCCGGTACCGGCTGGGCCGGGGCACCTCCGAGCTCTGCAGGGCCCGTGGGGATGAGGCCCGTGGGGATGAGGCCAGTGGGGATGAGGCCACCACCGAGGCCACCACCGAGGCCACCGCCCGGGCTGGGGACCTGCAGGGTGAGGCCACCCGCAGGGACACAGGGTGGGGACAACACGGCGGCCATGGCCCAGCAGCCACCGGTGGCCCTGGACAGGGAGGAGGTGGCCTCGGCCGGGGCCGTGCTCAAGGCCCAGGTGGTGGTGGGCACTGAGGAGGAGGAGGCTGCCAGTGAGGAGGAAGAAGAGGCTGCCAGAGAGGAGGAAGACGCTGCCAGAGAGGAGGAGGAAGAGGCTGCCAGAGAGGAGGAAGAGGCTGCCAGGGAGGAGGAAGAGGCAGCCAGAGAGGAGGAGGAAGAGGCTGCCAGAGAGGAGGAAGAGGCAGCCAGAGAGGAAGAAGAGGCTGCCAGAGAGGAAGAAGAGGCAGCCAGTGAGGAGGAAGAGGCAGCCAGTGAGGAGGAGGAGGCTGCCAGAGAGGAGGAGGAGGAGGCAGCCAGAGAGGAGGAGGAGGAGGCAGCCAGTGAGGAGGACGAAGAGGCTGCCAGAGAGGAAGAAGAGGCAGCCAGAGAGGAAGAAGAGGCTGCCAGAGAGGAGGAGGCGGCCACCAGGAGGGGACAGCGCTGGCCGGTGGCCCTGGGGCCGCTGGAGCGCTTGGTGGCGGCCGCGTGTCCAAGAGCCGGGTGTTTCGTCTTTGAGAGGTGGCACCCGCTCGAGGCCATCGAGGCCACCCTGCAGGGGACAAAGGAGGCGTCCCCTGGTGTCCCCGAGGCCTCGGTGGCCACGGTGGCCGAGGCCGAGCGGCTGTGGGGGGCCGGCGCCCGCCTGGCCACGCGTCACCTGCTGGGGACACTTGGGGACATCTGCAGGCTCCTCACAAAGGGCCCTGACGGCTCTGGTGGCCCTGGTGGCTCCGACGGCCGCACGGTGGCCGAGCGGTGCCAAAAAGCCATCGAGGACATCCCGGGGCTGCTGCGGGGTCGGTGATGTCACCGCTGTGACATCACTGAGGGCCGTGACATCATCGGGGACATCGCTGCTGTCACCTGTCCCCTCCCCACATGGGATTTGAGACGAATCTGGGGAATTTTCTGGGAATTTTCACTGATCCATGTTGGGAGTCTTTTGCAGACGGAGGAGTTCTTGCCGGACGATGGCCGCACTCAGCCGATGCACAATCCAGCCTGCTGGGACCAATGAACAACGGGCACCAGCAATGAATAATGGACGTGGTCAGAAATGGGGTCGGCGTAGCCTGGAAAGAGAGACAGGAAGAAGAGCAATCAGGACTCAGCAGGCTTGGGAAAGTGAGAAAAAAGTGAGCCACGGGCGGGCCAGACGACCACAGCAAGACACGAAAAATCAGGAGATCCCATCAGCATTCTATTCTAATTTAGACGCGTGCACAGCTGGGATTGACCAATCGTGTGTTAGCCAGAGACGCGCGGACAGCGGGCATTTATGATCAATAAGGTCCTTTTAGGGATGAGAAATTTGGCTCCACTGGATCCTGGTGGTCACGGGGTGATGGCCCCGGACCTCCGCGCCCCGCGATTCTGGTGGGGAACGCGGGCAGGCCCAAGGTCGTAGCACGAAAGGGACTCGAGGTCGGCGATTCGGCTGCTGCGCGGGGCATCGGAGCCAACCCGCGAGGAGCGGAGAAACCGCTCGAAAGGCTCCTCACCGCCCCGGGGAGAGGGAAAGGGTCCTGGAGCCCCAATCGTAGCCGACTTGAATCTCGCCCTGATCAAGGTGAGCGGCCGGGCAGGAGATGGGGTCTGGACATGGAAGGGAAGGTGTTCAGAAACTCCTCCAACACATCCTCTCCAAGAGAGAACAAAAGTGCGATGCTTCCAGCGGGAAGGGACTATTGGGCTTGGCACCGCGATCTCACAGCAGGAGCAGCGGTCGCCTTTGGGATTTCAGCGTGGGAAGCTGTGGGGCGGGTGGTGTGGGACTCTGTTGCATCTGGCCGGAGTGAGGCCAAAGAGGCGCCTAAATCTGCTGCTTTGTGGGAAATTAGCATAGAGGTGCTGCAAGCCCTACAGGCAGAGAGGAAAGCAGCTGCTGCTGCTGCTGCTGGCGCTTGTGCAGCCCTTGCCTCCGAGTCAGAACAGCCTCAGGCATTCCCAGCAACTTCAGCTCAGCAGCTGTTTCCTGCCGCCTCAGATATCCCCGCAGGCAGCCCACGGCCCCTGAGCTCAGAATCGAGCGTTGGGCCGAGAGCTCCTCCAGCTCCGAGCGGGAATGAGGAAGCTGCTGCCCCTTGGGGGGGCCGGGCTGTCAGACACAGGGCAAAGCTGTAATGGGAGTGAAAAACCTCTCTGGGGATTGGTGTGCAGAGCACAGGGCAAAGCTGTAATGGGAGCGAAAAACCTCTCTGGGGACTGGGCTGTCAGACACAGGGCAAAGCTGTAATGGGAGCGAAAAACCTCTCTGGGGATTGGTGTGCAGGACACAGCACAGCTGTAATCGGAGTGAAAAACCTCTCTGGGGATTGGGCTGTCAGACACAGGGCAAAGCTGTACCAAGAGTGAAAAACCTCTCTGGGGATTGGTGTGCAGAGCACAGGACAAAGCTGTAATCGGAGTGAAAAACCTCTCTGGGGATTGGGCTGTCAGACACAGGACAAAGCTGTAATGGGAGTGAAAAACCTCCCTGGGGATTGGCGTGCAGGACACAGGACAAAGCTGTAATCGGAGTGAAAAACCTCTCTGGGGATTGGGCTGTCAGACACAGCACGGCTGCAATCGGAGCGAAGAAACTGTCGATGACAGTAATTTAGAAACTAAACCTGCTGTAAGTGAAAAGGATAAGGAAGGAGATGTTATTGTGAATAATACTGCTATCGAAGAGGGTTTAAAATCTTTGGTGGACAATTTGCAAACATTGGGAATTCGACAAGAGGATTCGGCTGTCCCCAAAAGAGACTTTTCTTTTGAGAAAGCGGGCTTGCCAGTGACAGTGGGCTCAGACAGCCAGCCAGGAAAGCGGTCAGCGCCCTCTCAGTTTGTCTCTGAGCCAGCGCCGGAGCCGGCTGAACGAAACCCTCCCTCTCAGGCTGTAGAGAATGAGGAATCGGAGCTGGAATGAGGCCCTGAAACAGAAGCAGCTCAGAAACGAAAGTGGAAGGGAGTTATTACGGAAGCTGCTGGGGAAGGGACTTTTCTCTGAAATGATGCAGGGGCTTTTCCCGTGGTGACCGAGGCTGCTGGGAGAGTTTGGGAACCTTTCCACCGGAAGATTTCAGAAAGGTTGAGAGCTGCAATTTCACACAATTTGGTTGTGGAAAATCCCAACTCGCGCAGTCACTTCTGCAGTAATATATTTTTACGTGTAAAAATAATAAATGATAAATAAAAGTAATGAATCAATATACCACGGGCATTAAAATATTTTAAGAAAATTAAATAGACAAATAATAAATATTGAAATAGGGACTGTACATGTTAAAATGCTTTTGTGTAACTGACTCAGTGGTGTAAAACAATTCCCTTGTTTCTCGCGCCTGGGCCCGGCCTCTGCAGGTGATGACAGCAGCGACACAAACCTGAGGAGAATTTACGAATCGATCAGGGGGTGCGAGACAACAGGATGGAACCAGGAGAAGAAATCAAATACATAGACCCAATCCCAGAGTGTCCAGCAGACAAAGACAGAGGTTCAAAGCCAACAGGAGCTCCCGGAGCATCCAAACCTCCCGGGAATGTTTGCACAATGTCCGGACTCAGGAATGTGTTTGCAGCCCCGCCGCGGGACCGGCCCTGGAGAACGATGGGTTAAGTTAGAGGCGCCTTCTTTTGCTGAAGTCCTTTTATAGCCCCCATTAAACGCTGGCAATTTCCGAGGAGTGAACTTTGTTTCTCACACCCGGCTGTGGTTCGGGGGGTGCTGAGCACTGAGCCCGCCCCGGGCGTCGCTGGGACCCCCAAAAACCGCAGCCACCCCCGCCCGGTTGGGGGTTGGGATTTTCTGTTCTCTCCTTGTTACTTGTGGGGTTTTTTTCCCCATTGCTTTGCTGAGAGGCTCTGAGGGCTGAGAAGGCGGGGAGGGGGAACTCCTCTGGTTTTTGGGGGTTTCTCCGGGAGGGGGGAGCAGAGACAGCGGGAGGATGGGGGCAGGGGTTGGGGGCAGCGTCTCTCTGTGGCTCTTTGGGCATGGGAGGAGGGCGGCCGGGCTGTCACTGCAGAGAGAATTCACTGGCACCGCCGGAGCTCAGCCCTGAGGGACCGATCACCGTCTGCTCCTGTGCCCCGGGAGTCCTGAATTCCGTGTGCCCCGGCAGTCCTGAATTTCCTGTGCCCCGGGAATCCTGAATTTCCTGTGCCCCGGGAATCCTGAACTTCCTGTGCCCCGGGAATCCTGAATTCGGTGTGGCCCGGGAATCCTGAATTTCCTGTGCCCAGGAATCCTGAATTTCCTGTGCTCTGGGAATCCTGAATTTCCTGTGCCACGGGAATCCTGAATTTCCTGTGCCACGGGAATCCTGAATTTCCTGTGCTCTGGGAATCCTGAATTCTGTGTGCCCCGGGAATCCTGAATTTCCTGTGCCTAGGAATCCTGAACTTCCTGTGCCCCGGGAATCCTGAATTTCCTGTGCTCTGGGAATCCTGAATTCTGTGTGCCCCGAGAATCCTGAATTTCCTGTGCCGCGGGAATCCTGAATTTCCTGTGCCCCGGGAATCCTGAATTCTGTGTGCCCCGGGAATCCTGAATTTCCTGTGCCCCGGGAATCCTGAATTCCGTGTGCCCCGGGAATCCTGAATTTCCTGTGCCTAGGAATCCTGAACTTCCTGTGCCCCGGGAATCCTGAATTCCGTGTGCCCCTGGAATCCTGAATTTCCTGTGCCCCGGGAATCCTGAACTTTGTGTGCCCCAGGAATCCTGAATTTCCTGTGCCCCGGGAATCCTGAATTTCCTGTGCCTAGGAATCCTGAACTTCCTGTGCCCCGGGAATCCTGAATTCCGTGTGCCCCTGGAATCCTGAATTTCCTGTGCCCCGGGAATCCTGAACTTTGTGTGCCCCAGGAATCCTGAATTTCCTGTGCCCCGGGAATCCTGAATTTCCTGTGCCCCTGGAATCCTGAACTTTGTGTGCCCCGGGAATCCTGAATTTTGTGTGCTCTGGGAATCCTGAATTTCCTGTGCCCCGGGAATCCTGAATTTCCTGTGCCCGGGAATCCTGAACTTCGTGTGCCCTGGGAGTCCTGAACTTTATGTGCCCCAGGAATCCTGAATTTCCTGTGCCCCGGGAATCCTGAATTCCGTGTGCCCCAGCAATCCTGAATTCCGTATGCTCTGGGAATCCTGAATTCCGTGTGGCCCAGGAATCCTGAACTTCGTGTGCCCCGGCAATCCTGAATTCCATGTGCCCTGGGAATCCTGAATTCCGTGTGCCCCGGGAATCCTGAATTCTGTGTGCTCCAGGAATCCTGAATTGCGTGTGCCCTGGGAATCCTGAATTCCCCGTTGTTAAACACTGGAGCAGGCTCCCGGTGCTGAAGCGATTTCAGCGTTTATTCCAATAAAAGCAAGGCCCAAAGCAGGGCCCCAGCCCAGCAGGGGCGTTCCCGTCGGGGATGGAGCAGCGCCGGCGCTGGGGCTGCTCAGCAGCCATGGCCCCGCGGGCCCAGGTGGGGCAGCGCAGATCCAGAGGGTCAGAATCCCCTCTCTATCCTGTTTCTTGTCCCTTGGGATTGGATTCTTTTGGGATCCTTCATGCAAATGAAGGCGCTTGATTGGGAATCCTGAACCTCATGTGCTCCGGGAACCGTGAGCTTCGCGTGCCCCGGGAATCCTGAATGTTGTGTGCCCTGGGAATCCTGAATTTCGTGTGCCCTGGGAATCTTGAATTTCGTGTGCCCTGGGAATCCTGAATTTTGTGTGCCCCAGGAACTGATCTGTTTGTGTGCTCTTGCAATCCTGAATCTCCTGTGCTCTGGGAATCCTGAGCTTCCTTTGCTCTGGGAATTCTGAGCTTTGCATATCCCAGGAATCCTGAACTTTGTGTGCGCCAGGAATCCTGAATTTCATGTGCCCTGGGAATTCTGAACTTTGTGTGCGCCAGGAATCCTGAACTTCCTTGGGACTTGGGAATCCTGAACTTCCTGTGCCCCGGGAATCCTGAATTCCGTGTGCCCCTGGAATCCTGAATTTCCTGTGCCCCGGGAATCCTGAACTTTGTGTGCCCCAGGAATCCTGAATTTCCTGTGCCCCGGGAATCCTGAATTTCCTGTGCCCCTGGAATCCTGAACTTTGTGTGCCCCGGGAATCCTGAATTTTGTGTGCTCTGGGAATCCTGAATTTCCTGTGCCCCGGGAATCCTGAATTTCCTGTGCCCGGGAATCCTGAACTTCGTGTGCCCTGGGAGTCCTGAACTTTATGTGCCCCAGGAATCCTGAATTTCCTGTGCCCCGGGAATCCTGAATTCCGTGTGCCCCAGCAATCCTGAATTCCGTATGCTCTGGGAATCCTGAATTCCGTGTGGCCCAGGAATCCTGAACTTCGTGTGCCCCGGCAATCCTGAATTCCATGTGCCCTGGGAATCCTGAATTCCGTGTGCCCCGGGAATCCTGAATTCTGTGTGCTCCAGGAATCCTGAATTGCGTGTGCCCTGGGAATCCTGAATTCCCCGTTGTTAAACACTGGAGCAGGCTCCCGGTGCTGAAGCGATTTCAGCGTTTATTCCAATAAAAGCAAGGCCCAAAGCAGGGCCCCAGCCCAGCAGGGGCGTTCCCGTCGGGGATGGAGCAGCGCCGGCGCTGGGGCTGCTCAGCAGCCATGGCCCCGCGGGCCCAGGTGGGGCAGCGCAGATCCAGAGGGTCAGAATCCCCTCTCTATCCTGTTTCTTGTCCCTTGGGATTGGATTCTTTTGGGATCCTTCATGCAAATGAAGGCGCTTGATTGGGAATCCTGAACCTCATGTGCTCCGGGAACCGTGAGCTTCGCGTGCCCCGGGAATCCTGAATGTTGTGTGCCCTGGGAATCCTGAATTTCGTGTGCCCTGGGAATCTTGAATTTCGTGTGCCCTGGGAATCCTGAATTTTGTGTGCCCCAGGAACTGATCTGTTTGTGTGCTCTTGCAATCCTGAATCTCCTGTGCTCTGGGAATCCTGAGCTTCCTTTGCTCTGGGAATTCTGAGCTTTGCATATCCCAGGAATCCTGAACTTTGTGTGCGCCAGGAATCCTGAATTTCATGTGCCCTGGGAATTCTGAACTTTGTGTGCGCCAGGAATCCTGAACTTCCTTGGGACTTGGGAATCCTGAACTTCCTTGTGCCCTGGGAATCCTGAACTTCCTTGTGTCCTGGGAATCCTGAACTTCCTTGTGCCTTGGGAATCCTGAGCTTCCTTGTGCCTTGGGAATCCTGAACTTCCTTGTGCCTTGGGAATCCTGAGCTTCGCCTCTCCCTGCCCCGCTCAGAGCTGCGCTGCCGCTGTCCCGTCCTCGCTGGTTTCTTCGTTAGTGCTTGTCGCAGACATCTTCCATGAAAAATCCTCCCTTAGGGTTTTTCCTTGTGAGAAGCTGCAGTTTCAGCAACCAAAAGTGAACAATGGTTATCTGCTGCTGTGGAATGCAACAGGCAGAGCCGTGATTGGTCTCCTGTGGGTGTTTGGATTTCCTGACCACTCACGGCAGAGCTGGCTCTTGCTCTGTCTGAGACACAGATCTTTGTTATTCATTCTTTTCTATTCTTAGCTTAGCTAGCTTCCGAAGAAACCTTTTCCTTTCTATTTCTTTTTAGTATAGTCTTAATGTAACATATATCATAAAATAATAAATCAAGCCTTCTGACCATGGAGTCAACATTCTCGTCTCTTCTTCATCCTCAAAACCCCTGTGGCCACGGTCACAGTGAACGACCTCCTTTCACTGGTGGCTTCGGGAGGAAGTGGAAAGGTTAAGGAGTATCAGGGGAAGTGAAAGGGAATAGAAATGGGAATAGAAAGTGAAAGGGAAAAATGAAAGTGGAATAGAAAGTGAAAGGGAAATGAAAGGGGAATAGAAAGTGAAAGGGAAATGAAAGGGAAATAGAAATTGAAAGGGGAAAAATGAAAGGGAAATAGAAAGTGAAAGGGAAATAGGGGAAAAGTGAAAAGGAAAAGTGAAAGGGAAATGAAAGGGAAATAGAAAGGGAAAATGGAAAAGTGAAAGGGAAAAGTGAAAGGGGAATAGAAAGTGAAAGGGAAATAGAAAGTGAAAGGGAAATGAAAGGGAAATAGAAAGTGAAAGGGAAAAGTGAAAGGGAGATAGAATGTGAAAGGGGGAAATGAAAGGGAAATAGAAAGTGAAAGGGAAATGAAAGGGAAATAGAAAGAGGAAAAGGGAAATAGAAAGTGAAAGGGAAATGAAAGGGAAATAGAAAGTGAAAGGGAAATGAAAGGGAAATAGAAAGTGAAAGGGAAATAGAAAGTGAAAGGGAAATGAAAGGGAAATAGAAAGGGGAAAAGGGAAATAGAAAGTGAAAGGGAAATGAAAGGGAAATAGAAAGGGGAAAAGGGAAATAGAAAGTGAAAGGGAAATGAAAGGGGAAATAGAAAGTGAAAGGGAAATGAAAGGGGAATCGACTGTTGGAGCTCAGCCCTCCCACCCTCAAGGGCGCCCCTGACCCGAGGCTCAGCGCTCGCGCGCCTCCCGCTCCCAGGCAATGGGAGGGCACCCGGGAGGGGAGCGGGAGCGGGGATGGGTCCCCGTTCGGGGAGGCAACAACAAAAACTCCTCCCCATCCCCGTCAGGCAGCCAGGGGCCGCTCCAGAACGGGTACGAGGTCCTGGGTCTAGAGACCCAGCTGGACGGTTTAGGGGAAAATTGTCTGCCCCGAACGCCCCAGGTGTGATTCGTCTGTCAGATGGGTCACTGCCGCCAACAGCAAGAGGAGAAGGAGGGCAATCGTGGTAGGGTTATCATGGTAGGGTAATCGTGGTAGGGTAATCATGGTAATCGTGGTAGGGTTATCATGGTAGGGTAATCGTGGTAGGGTAATTGTGGTAGGGCTATCGTGGTAGGGTGATCGTGGTAGGGCAATCGTGGTAGGGTAATCATGGTAATCGTGGTAGGGTAATCGTGGTAATCGTGGTAGGGTAATCGTGGTAGGGTTATCGTGGTAATCGTGGTAGGGTAATCGTGGTAGGGTTATCGTGGTAATCGTGGTAGGGTGATCGTGGTAGGGTAATCGTGGTAGGGCAATCGTGGAAGGGTAATCGTGGTGATCGTGGTAGGGTAATCGTGGTAGAGTAATCGTTGTAGGGCAATCGTGGAAGGGTAATCGTGGTGATCGTGGTAGGGTTATCGTGGTAGGGTGATCGTGGTAGGGCGATCGTGGTAGGGTGATCGTGGTAGGGCGATCGTGGTAGGGTGATCGTGGTAGGGTGATCGTGGTAGGGGGATCGTGGTAGGGTGATCGTGGTAGGGCAATCGTGGTAATCGTGGTAGGGCAATCGTGGAAGGGTAATCATGGAAGGGTAATCGTGGTAGGGTGATCGTGGTAGGGCAATCGTGGTAGGGTGATCGTGGTAGGGCAATCGTGGAAGGGTAATCATGGAAGGGTAATCGTGGTAGGGTGATCGTGGTAGGGTGATCGTGGTAGGGTGATCGTGGTAATCGTGGTAGGGTGATCGTGGTAGGGTGATCGTGGTAATCGTGGTAGGGCAATCGTGGTAGGGCAATTGTGGTAGGGTAATCGTGGTAGGGTGATCGTGGTAGGGCGATCGTGGTAGGGTTATCGTGGTAGGGTTATCGTGGTAATCGTTGTAGGGCAATCGTGGTAGGGTTATCGTGGTAATCGTGGTAGGGTGATCGTGGTTGGGCGATCGTGGTAGGGTGATCGTGGTAGGGTTATCGTGGTAGGGTAATCGTGGTAGGGCAATCGTGGTAGGGTGATCGTGGTAGGGTAATTGTGGTAGGGTGATCGTGGTAGGGCAATCGTGGTAGGGTGATCGTGGTAGGGTAATTGTGGTAGGGTAATAATCGTGGTAGGGTTATCGTGGTAATCGTGGTAGGGCAATCGTGGTAGGGTGATCGTGGTAGGGTGATTGTGGTAGGGTGATCGTGGTAGGGTGATTGTGGTAGGGTGATCGTGGTAGGGTGATCGTGGTAGGGTGATCGTGGTAGGGTGATTGTGGTAGGGTGATCGTGGTAGGGCGATCGTGGTAGGGTGATTGTGGTAGGGTGATCGTGGTAGGGTGATCGTGGTAGGGTGATCGTGGTAGGGCGATCGTGGTAGGGTGATTGTGGTAGGGTGATCGTGGTAGGGTGATCGTGGTAGGGTGATTGTGGTAGGGTGATCGTGGTAGGGTGATCGTGGTAGGGTGATCGTGGTAGGGTGATTGTGGTAGGGTAATTGTGGTAGGGTAATAATCGTGGTAGGGTTATCGTGGTAATCGTGGTAGGGCAATCGTGGTAGGGTGATCGTGGAAGGTGCTTCCCTTCTGAAGGGAACCGAGGGCCCCACATGTGGACCAGGCCTGTTGCCTCCCTGGGGCCCGGGTACAAAATATCACTGAGAGAGTTCCTGGGCTGATTCAGCCCCCTGATTATTGCCCACTGTCGCAGACATCTTCCATGAAAAATCCTCCCTTAGGGTTTTTCCTTGTGAGAAGCTGCAGTTTCAGCAACCAAAAGTAAACAGTGGTTATCTGCTGCTGTGGAATGCAACAGGCAGAGCCGTGATTGGTCTCCTGTGGGTGTTTGGATTTCCTGACCACTCATGGCAGAGCTGGCTCTTGCTCTCTGTCTGAGACACAGATCTTTGTTATTCATTCTTGTCTATTCTTAGCTTAGCTAGCTTCTGAAGAAACCTTTTCCTTACTATTTCTTTTTAGTATAGTCTTAATGTAACATATATCATAAAATAATAAATCAAGCCTTCTGACCATGGAGTCAACATTCTCGTCTCTTCTTCATCCTCAAAACCCCTGTGGCCACGGTCACAGGCTGGGGACGGCGTGGCTGGACAGGGCCCAGGCACAAAGGGACCTGGAGGTGCTGGTTTACAGCCGGCTGAGCATGAGCCAGCAGCGTGCCCAGGTGGCCAAGAAGGCCAAGGGCTCCCGGCCTGGATCAGGAGTGGTGTGGGCAGCAGGAGCAGGGAGCTTATTGTGCCCCTGTGCTGGGCACTGGTGAGGGCACACCCTGAGTGCTGTGCCCAGTTCTGGGCCCTCGGTTCAGGAGGGACATTGAGAGGCTTGAGAGTGTCCAGAGGAGAGCGATGAGGTTGGTGAGGGGCTTGGACACAAACCCTGTGAGGAACGACCGAGGGAGCTGGGGCTGCTCAGCCTGGAGGAAAGGAGGCTCAGAGGTGACCTCATCACGCTCCTCAGCGTCCTCAAGGGTGGCTGTGCTGAGCTGGGGTCGGTCTCTTTCTCCAGGAAACAATAGACAGAACAAGAGGATGCAGTCTCGAGTTGCGCCAAGGGAGAGACAGGCTGGAATTGAGGAGGAAGTTTTTCACAGAAAGAGTGGCCAAATACTGGAATCATCTACCCAGGGAGGCGGTGGAGTCACCATCCCTCGATGTGCTTAAAAAAAGACTGGACGTGGCACTGGGTGCCATGATCTAGCAGAGGTGCTTGAACATGGGTTGGACTCGATGATCTTGAAGGGCTCTTCCAACCTAGAAATTCTGTGACTCTGTGATTATGTGACTCTGTGATTCTGTGACTGTGACTCTGTGATTCTGTGATTCTGTGACTCTGTGACTGTTATTCTGTGACTGTGATTCTGTGATTCTGTGACTCTGTGACTGTGACTCTGTGACTCTGTGACTCCGTGACTGTGATTCTGTGATTCTGTGACTCTGTGACTCTGTGACTCTGTGATTCTGTGATTCTGTGACTCTGTGATTCTGTGACTCTGTGACTCTGTGACTCTGTGACTCTGTGATTCTGTGATTCTGTGACTCTGTGATTCTGTGATTCTGTGACTCTGTGACTCCGTGACTCTGTGACTGTGATTCTGTGACTCTGTGACTCTGTGACTCCGTGACTCTGTGACTGTGATTATGTGACTCTGTGACTCTGTGACTCTGTGACTGTGACTCTGTGATTCTGTGACTCTGTGACGCTCGGGCCCTTAGCAGCTGACACGTCGACATAATACGTCGTGTTTTATTTAGATAAAAGTCTGTTTTATCCAAAGTCTGTTTGCCGTATCTCTGCGGCTTTGAGGCCTCTGGGGTTGACTCTGCTGGCGCACAGCGGTGATTTCTGGCAGTGGCGATGGTGACGTGTTTCACGCCAGCGGCCCAAATCCCGCGTTTTTTCGCGAGTGCTTTAGCTCCCCTACGATGAAGGGACTCGTGTGGTTGACGGGCACCTCTCAGCGCCCACAGCCCTCTCGGGGCAGCGTCTGCCTTGTCACCGCTGCTGATTTGAGAGAATCCCTTAACTGGATTATGGCTGTTAACGGCTGGATCGGCGGGAGAAATGCGGCGCTCAATATGAGCAATCAGCAAATCTCCAACTTTATTGATAGTCACACATATTTATATTGGTGTTAATGTGGCTTATACATATTGCAAAGCTGAGCTCATTATTGGTTAATTACTTCTTGGTCAACCACGCCTACTTCTGTATTCTTATGGTTGTTTTGTTACTGCTTCTACATTCTTGTGGTTATTCTGATGAAACTATCCTCATATTCCTGGCATGAGATCCTCTCCTCTATCCTGTTGTTGCACCAAGGGCACAATGTCCTTGTCAGTGGTTGGACACTGACTGCTGAATCCTAGACTTGCCTCCTTCTAACTCAACCAACGCTATTATGTCGACGTGACCTTTCTCAGCTGGCCAGCTGTCCACAAAGCTCTCCACAGTTAACGTGGATGATAGACACGGTGCCTTTTTGCGAAAAAAGCGCCTCTTCCAGCATCATCGCCACCGTGGACACTGCCACGCCAGGTCCAGCCATGGCTAAGGCAGAGTTTAGCCACAAACACAGAGTTGGTTACGACGCTGAGGTGCTCTTCTGGGAACAGCCCACAAGCTAGGGCCACGGCGGCTGCTTCGAGCTGCTGGACTGAAAGCGTGGGGTCGGTGTTTGATGCATTTCCACTGGCATTCGAGCTGCTGGACTGAAAGTGTAGGGTCGGTGTTTGATGCACTGCCCCTGGCATTCGAGCTGCTGGACTGAAAGCGTGGGGTCGGTGTTTGATGCATTGCCCCTGGCATTCGAGCTGCTGGACTGAAAGTGTAGGATTGGTTGTTTTGATGCACTGCCCCTGGCATTCGAGCTGCTGGACTGAAAGCGTGGGGTCGGTGTTTGATGCATTGCCCCTGGCATTCGAGCTGCTGGACTGAAAGTGTAGGATTGGTTGTTTTGATGCACTGCCCCTGGCATTCGAGCTGCTGGACTGAAAGCATAGGATTGGTTGTTTTGATGCACTGCCACTGGCATTCGAGCTGCTGGACTGAAAGCGTGGGGTCGGTGTTTGATGCATTTCCACTGGCATTCGAGCTGCTGGACTGAAAGCGTGGGGTCGGTGTTTGATGCATTGCCCCTGGCATTCGAGCTGCTGGACTGAAAGTGTAGGATTGGTTGTTTTGATGCACTGCCCCTGGCATTCGAGCTGCTGGACTGAAAGCATAGGATTGGTTGTTTTGATGCACTGCCACTGGCATTCGAGCTGCTGGACTGGAAGCGTGGGGTCGGTGTTTGATGCATTGCCCCTGGCATTCGAGCTGCTGGACTGGAAGCGTGGGGTCGGTGTTTGATGCATTTCCACTGGCATTCGAGCTGCTGGACTGGAGGTGTGGAGTCGGTGTTTGATGCATTGCCACTGGCATTCGAGCTGCTGGACTGGAAGCGTGGGGTCGGTGTTTGATGCACTGCCCCTGGCATTCGAGCTGCTGGACTGAAAGCACAGGATTGGTTGTTTTGATGCACTGCCACTGGCATTCGAGCTGCTGGACTGGAAGCATAGGATTGGTTGTTTTGATGCATTGCCACTGGCATTCGAGCTGCTGGACTGGAAGCGTGGGGTCGGTGTTTTGATGCACTGCCACTGCTCTCCTGACTGCCATCCCGCTGCTGCGGTGGAGGTTGGCCAAGATGCGTCTGTGAAGGCCGTGGGTCCTGCTCGCGGCCAATACGTTATTTTTGGCGGGAGATCAATCGCGAGCAGCCGAGTCCAAGCGGGTTTTGCTGCGTAGCGAATCTCTCCTCCAAACCCAGCGAGGGCTATGGCTGGATGCTCTGATATCGGCGCTGACTGCGCGGAAAGCTGCGTGCGGATGGGCAGATATATCCTGGCGGGTTCGATGCCCAAATGCCTTAGGGCGAGTTTCCTGCTTTTCATGGTAAGGGTGCTAAAGCACTCAACTCCTGGGGAAAAAGCGCGTGATGGTTTTCCCAACACCACCCATTGTATTGGTTGGGCTTTGTCAGGAGCCCTTGGGCTAGTGCTCCTACGTGTGATGGTTTTCCCAACACCACCCATTGTATGGTTGGGCTTTGTCGGGAGCCCTTGGGCTAGCGCTCCTACGTGTGATGGTTTTCCCAACACCACCCATTTTATGGTTGGGCTTTGTGGGGAGCCCTTGGGCTAGCGCTCCTATGTGTGATGGTTTTCCCAACACCACCCATTTTATGGTTGGGCTTTGTCGGGGGGCCTTGGGCTAGCGCTCCTACGTGTGATGGTTTTCCTAAGAGTACCCATTGTATTGTTGGGCTTTGTTGGGAGCCCTTGGGCTAGGGCTCCTACGTGTGATGGTTTTCCCAACACCACCCATTGTATGGTTGGGCTTTGTCGGGAGCCCTTGGGCTAGGGCTCCTACGCGTGATGGTTTTCCTAAGAGTACCCATTGTATTGTTGGGCTTTGTTGGGAGCCCTTGGGCTAGCGCTCCTACGTGTGATGGTTTTCCCAACACCACCCATTGTATCAGTTGGGCTTTGTCAGGAGCCCTTGGGCTAGCGCTCCTACGTGTGATGGTTTTCCCAACACCACCCATTGTATCAGTTGGGCTTTGTCAGGAGCCCTTGGGCTAGCGCTCCTATGTGTGAACGTGTGATGGTTTTCCCAACACCACCCCTTGTATCAGTTGGGCTTTGTCAGGAGCCCTTGGGCTAGCGCTCCTACGTGTGATGGTTTTCCCAACACCACCCATTGTATCAGTTGGGCTTTGTCAGGAGCCCTTGGGCTAGCGCTCCTATGTGTGAACGTGTGATGGTTTTCCCAACACCACCCATTGTATTGGTTGGGCTTTGTCAGGAGCCCTTGGGCTAGGGCTCCTACGTGTGATGGTTTTCCCAACACCACCCATTGCATGGTTGGGCTTTGTCGGGAGCCCTTGGGCTAGGGCTCCTACTCCCCTTTCTTTGTGAAGTGGACATACAGGTCAATCGGTGCTCCTGACTCCCATCTGGTGAGCGTGATCACCGGCATCTGATGTTCGATAAAACTGAGCGAGCTCATCGCTTCGGTGTCAGAGTTTTCCGCTCCCATGGGTTTCTCCCTCTCAGGAGGTCGTTTGGGGGGTCCATGACCTCGGGAGGGATCAGGACGATGCTGCGGAGCCATTGTAGGGATCCCACCAGCTGCTGCATGCCATGGAGTGCCTTGATGTCTCATTGAATTTTTATTTGGGGAGGGGTTATATAGGAGTTCGAGATTCCCACTCCCAAAAAGGTGACGCACGGTCCCTTTTTATTTTTGCACTCGCGATTCTGAACCCATTTATTTTCAAGGTCTCCAAGACTGTCGACACTAGCTGGTCTACCTGGCTCGAAGTAGAGTCATGATCGGGATGTCATCCATGTACTGAATGGTGGTCACGGTCAGATCGTTCTGCCGGGCTGGCGCTAGTGCTCGGTCCACTGTTGTGGGAACTCAGCACATCGTTCCCGATGTCCAGAGATGCCAGGAGAACCCTTGGGGGTCTCGGAAACCCTGGAATGTTGCCGAGAGTGCTTGGTGGCTTGATTTTGATCCATCCACAGAAGTGACAGCAGTTTGAGGACATGAGAATCACTTTAGAGTGAAGGGTGTAAAAGGGACACATTTATAGGGTGAAATATAAACTTTAAGGTTTTTGGTACAGGGGGGTTATGGAGACAAGATGGAGGGTTCAGGGCGTGTCTCATCCTTCTTCTTTCTTCTTCTTGTCTTCCATCTCCTGTGGTGATGTTGGCACTTGGAGATTGGTTTATGGTGAAGGTGCACTTGCCAACACGGGTGAAAAGTATTGGAAAATAAAGGTAAATATCATGTACGTAGATTTTAGTATAAAAAGACATGACCGCCCCGTGGGTGGTCAGAGTGCCCGTGGCTGCCTTGCAGATCAGACCTCTGTTGGGCAGACAGAAAATTTTGTAGATAAGAAACAATAAACAATCTGAAGATCGAAAGGCTGAAGAGTCCAGACTCGTCCTTTGAAACGCGTGCCACCCAAGAACCACACTACCCATGTCCGGGCAGAGACAGACAGCCGGACCCGACACACCGTGATTTGACAAATGGTTGGGGAGTTGACCGTTCCCTGGGGCAAACTCTCCACTGGAAGCGCAGGTTGGGCCGCTGGCTGCTCGGGAAGGTGACAGAAAAGGCAAACCGCTCTTTGTCTTCATCGTGCAGGGGAGTGGAAAAGAAGCAGTCTTTGATGTCGAGCACTGCACAGGGCTGTTCTTGGCATCACCGAGTTCACGGGCAGCAAAGTTTGTACGGGACCCATTGGTTGAATTCTTTTGTTCGCCTCTCGCAGGCCGTGCAGGAGGCGGAAGCCCTCACCGGATCGTTTGGGTATCACAAAGATTGGGACGTTCCACGGGCTTGCGGAGGGCTCTACGTGGTTCCGCTGTAGCTCACGGCCCATTTGCTCAAGAAGGGCAATCATTCGAGGCTTTGGCAAGGGCCACTGCTCCACCCACACTGGGTCTGCTGATTTCCATGTGAGTTTGATGGGTAGCAGCGGGTATGCAGCAGTGGTCCTTAGCATAAATTTATCATCCTGACATCCAGCAGGGCTAGGGCATCCCTCTCCAGCAAGGGTGGGCATCCTGACATGACATTATGGGGAAAGGGTGATAGTTCTCCCCGGTCCTCTTTCGGTGCAGAGCGTTATCGCTACCGGTTGGGTGCTTTTTCAGGCCCGGGACAGCCCCCCAGCCCTGCCCACCATGGGGGCTTCTCCCAGCTTCCACTGTGAAGGCCAGCGTACGCTGGGGATGATGGTAACGTCTGATCCCGTATTGACCCAAACGGGGAGGCAGACAGCAGAGCCGTCAGGGTTGTTATGGAGACGGCAAACTGCCCTCGCTATCAGCCGGTGCCTGCCCACCTCCACGGCAAAGGCCACCCAGGGGTCCCGCCCCCACGCCTTCATGGCCAGGGCCACGCAGGGGCCTCGCCCCCAGGGAGCCGTTCCTGGCATTCCTGGGGTGTCGATGGGTTTGGCTGGGCCGTTGGTTGAGTTGCTGAACTGGTCATTGGAGGGGGCAGTGGGTGCGTGTTGCTGTTTTATTTCTAGAGTCCCATACTGCTGCTGTTATCAGATCTCTAAAGTCCCCACCTCCCCGGCGTGTTCTCATGGCTGCAGATCTTCACAGCGCAGACGCTTTCTTCTGCACGCTGTTCTCTCCCAGGTCAGGGCTCCTCCAAGGCTCTCCTGACTGGCTGACCCGCCCCCTTTTATCCCAATTCTCGTCAATGGTCACAGCTGCAGCCCAATTAAGGACATGGCAGCTGCAGCCCATCAAGGGCAACCGGGACCTCTGGGGCCAAGCCTCTAGACAGAAATTCAAATACATTTCCTCTACTATAGGTGCGGGAGCTCCGCGCCCCATTGAGAACTGGCACAACTGGGCCGTTTCATGTCCCAGGTGGGAGGGAGCTGTGAGCAGCCCGGGCACAGCCCCCTCCCCTGTTGCAGTGTGTCGCCATTTCCTGTCTCACCTATGCCATCCCCCTCAGGTGTGCCAACCTTTCCCCCCCTCCCCCGTGCCCTCCTGCCTGGCACCTTCCAGCAAGGCGTCGTGTGATTGGCAGATGCCCCCCAGGCCTGGGCTCATTGGTTTGTCCTGGCGTCCACATCCCCTGACCACACCTGGTTGGTGCCTCACCTGTCCCTCCCCTCCCGCTGTCCCCAGGGCTTAAAAGGACACGAGACCATGCGGCCGGGGTCTCTGCCGTGGTTCGGTCTCTGTCTGCCTGTCTGGAGCTGTTACCACATTCAGAAATCTACCATGCTACAATAAACTCTGGATCTAAGCTCCACGGCAGAACCCGCTCCTTTTCTCTTCACTGTCATCTGAACCTTTTCCTTTTCTCTTCACTGTCTGAACCTTTTCTACCAAAGGTAAACTGAGTTCCTATTTTGCCTGGACTTGTTCCGAGCGCCCAGCTGCAGCACCCAGCCAGCCAAAGGCATCTCTGGGGTGAAAAACGCCACAGCTGCCGCCTTTGGTCCAGCAGCGAGGCCAGACGAAGCCAGGCAGGACACACCCCGAAACATTCGGGGTTTAATATTTAACACTCCCCTTCCCGTTTCCCTGATGTTTAGATCTGCGCTCTTTGGTGAAATGTCCCTTTTTGCCACACGCCCAGCGTGGCCCCCGTGGTCTCGTCTGGCACGGGGGAGCGGCTGTTGGTGGATGCCCTGGCTGGGGGCAGCTCATTCCAACGTGGGCTGGCCACACTCAAAGCATGCTATATCACACTGGTTACTGCAGTGTGAGCAGCTGCCTGGATCGGGGCTGCATGTTCTTCTTTTGTGACGCGCCCGATCACGCCCGCGATGCCAGACCCGGGCGGTAATGACCGTAAAATGTCCCAGGGTGACGTTATGATGCTTGTATCCCCATCCACGTGTTCTGTTAATGCTGGATATTATGTTCTGGGCCTTTAAGACCGGCTCTGAAGAGGGAAAGTTTTGTTTTGGTTTTCTTATCAGCCTGGCGGGACACAGAGACTGCAGCTTTTGCTTTTTCTGCTTTTGGCTTTTCACTTTGCTCTCTCTCGCTCTTGCTTGCTTCGCTTCTGCTTGCTTTTGCTCATTAGCTAGTTTAGCTAAACTGTCCAATTTCTTCCTGGACTGTTTCTCCTTTCCTTTTCCTGACCATTTTGAGCCTGCTCCGGACTGGGACCTGGGAACACTGAGAGTCTGCACCTTGTGGCCTGCAGCAGCTGCCCCAGCGCCGGAGGGACTGAGAACAAAGTGACCACCCCTGAGAGAGAGACTTTCTGAATTTGTCATCTTTTTCAGAGCGGTGCCATCCGGTATTGTTCATTCTGTGTGCTGGAGGTGCTGTGCCTGTTAAATAAACAGGTTCTTTCCACTCCTCTCCAAGGAATTTTTCCCAAACCGGTTGTGGGGAGAGGCCGTGTGGGTTTGCTTTCTGGAGGGGCCCTAATCTGGAAATTCTCCTCCAAATTTGCCCTAAACCACGACACTGGTTTGGTTAATCTGCAGGTTTGGTTGATGTCAAACGGGAGCGTGTCATCTCCTCCAAAAACGCTACCAATGAGGGTGGAAACCATAGCTGAATTAATCCCTCTGTCCACGACTGCTTTAACAATTGTTTGCACATCCTTGGGGTTTACCGGCGCGTGGGTTCTCTGGTTTCCGCCCTGCCCTCCCGCTCGGACCGGGAACGCCGGCGTGGCTGATGGGGCCCAATTGGCGCATGCTATTTTTGTTCTCCTCCAGTCTGTGAGCGGGGTTCGTTCCTTTCCTAACTTCCCCTTGACCCAAGCAGGAGCGTTGTGATTACTGATCTTGTATTCCCTCGCTTCCCCTTTGTCGGAGTCGGAGTCGTCAAACCACTCGATCCCAGCTCGAGTCTGACTCGGGTCCGGAAGTCGACTGACTGGATACTCGATGGTTGAGTTGGTTGAGTTAGAAGGAGGCAAGTCTAGGATTCACCAGTCAGTGTCCAACCACTGACAAGGACATTGTGCCCTCGGTGCAACAACTGGATAGAGGAGAGGATCTCTTGCCAAAAATATGAGGATAGTTTCAGCAGAATAACCACAAGAATGTAGAAGTAGTAACAAAACAACCATAAGAATACAGAAGTAGGCGTGGTTGGCCGAGAAGTAATTAACCAATAATGAGCTCAGCTTTGCAATATGTATAAGCCACATTAACACCAATATAAATATGTGCGACTATCAATAAAGTTGGAGACTTGCTGATCGCTCATATTGAGCGCCGCATTTCTTCCGCCGATCCAGCAGGCTCCGACCCCGTCCCTTTCTCTTAGGATTGGGCCGCTCCTTCCCCCTCGGCTCGCCCCATCTCCTGCTGGGGGAGGCTCTTGGTTTTTGAGGAGGATTTGTTTTCAGACAAGCAAAAACCCCAAATTTTGGGTCCTTCCAGCCTGGCAGGAGCTGCTCATCCTCTGCTCTCTCCCACCCCAAAAATTCCGATTTTTTGCTCAAATTTAGGTTTTTTCCCCTTAAATTCAATGGATTTTCTCAGGGATTTTGGGGTTTTTAATGGGATTTTCAGATTTTTTTCCCCAAAATCCCCAAATTTCCCAAAATCCCAGAATTTTAGCCTGGAACGAGCTGCTGATCTTTCCCCAAAATCCCCAAAAATTCCCATTTTCCCTCTCATTTGGGTGGTTTTTGTCCAATTTCCCTGGGTTTTTTGCAGGATTTTGGGGTTTTCTCCCAGAATTTTCATTTTTTCCCCAAAATCCCAAAAAACCCCAAATTTTGGGAATTCCAGGCTGGAAGGAGCTGCTCATCCTCTGCTCTCTCCCACCCCAAAAATTCGGATTTTTCCCCTCAAATTTGGGTTTTTTCCCTTAAATTCAATGGATTTTCTCTGGGATTTTTGGGTTTTTAATGGGATTTTCAGATTTTTTTCCCCCAAAATCCCCAAAAATTCCGATTTTTCCCTCTCATTTGGGTGGTTTTTGTCCGATTTTCCCTGGGTTTTTTGCAGGATTTTGGGGTTTTCTCCCTGAATTTTGATTTTTTCCCCCCCAAAATCCCAAAATCCCCAAATTTTTCCCCATTCCAGCCTGGCAGGAGCTGCTGATCTTTTCCCAAAATCCCCAAAAATTCCCATTTTCCCTCTCATTGGGGTGTTTTTTGTCCAATTTTCCCTGGGTTTTTTCCAGGATTTTGGGGTTTTCTCCCAGAATTTTGATTTTTTTCCACAAAATCCCAAAAAACTCCAATTTCTGTGAATTTTGGGAATTCCAGGCTGGAAGGAGCTGCTCATCCTCTCTCTCCCACCCCAAAAATTCCAATTTTCCCTCAAATTTGGGTTTTCTCCCTTAAATTCAATGGATTTTCTCTGGGATTTTGGGGTTTTTTATGGGATTTTCAGATTTTTTTCCCCCAAAATCCCCAAAAATTCCCATTTTTCCCTCTCATTTGGGTGTTTTTCCTCCGATTTTCCCTGGGTTTTTTCCAGGATTTTGGGGTTTTCTCCCAGAATTTTGATTTTTTCCCCCAAATTCCCCAATTTCTGTGAATTTTGGCCCATTCCAGCCTGGAACGCACTGCTGATCTTTTCCCAAAATCCCCAAAAATTCCCATTTTCCCTCTCATTTGGGTGGTTTTTGTCCAATTTTCGTGGAGTTTTTTGCAGGATTTTGGGGATTTCTCCCAGAATTTTCATTTTTCCCCAAAATCCCAAAAAACCCCAAATTTTGGGTCCTTCCAGCCTGGCAGGAGCTGCTCATCCTCTCTCTCCCACCCCAAAAATTCAGATTTTTTGCTCAAATTTGGGTTTTCTCCCTTAAATTCAATGGATTTTCTCTGGGATTTGGGGGTTTTTAATGGGATTTTGAGATTTTTTTTCCCCCAAAATCCCCAAAAATTCAGATTTTCCCTCTCATTTGGGTGTTTTTTGTCCAATTTTCACGGGGTTTCTTGCAGGATTTTGGGGATTTCTCCCAGAATTTTCATTTTTTCCCCCGAAAATCCCAAAATCCCCGAATTTGGCCCCGTTCCAGGCTGGAAGGAGCTGCTGATCGCGTTGTTCTCCCATCCCAAAAATTCAGATTTTTTGCTCAAATTTGGGTGTTTTTTGTCCAATTTTCCCTGGGTTTTTTCCAGGATTTTGGGCTTTTTTTGCTGGAATTTTCATTTTTTTTCCCCAATTCCCCAATTTCTGTGAATTTTGCCCCATTCCAGCCTGGAACACGCTGCTGATCTTCTCCCAAAATCCCCAAAAATTCACATTTTTCCCTCTCATTTGGGTGGTTTTTGTCCGATTTTCCCTGGGTTTTTTGCAGGATTTTGGGGTTTTCTCCCTGAATTTTGATTTTTTCCCCCCCAAAATCCCAAAATCCCCAAATTTTTCCCCATTCCAGCCTGGCAGGAGCTGCTGATCTTTTCCCAAAATCCCCAAAAATTCCCATTTTCCCTCTCATTTGGGTGGTTTTTGTCCGATTTCCCTGGGTTTTTTGCAGGATTTTGGGGGTTTCTCCCAGAATTTTCATTTTTTCCCCAAAATCCCAAAAAACCCCAAATTTTGGGAATTCCAGGCTGGAAGGAGCTGCTCATCCTCTGCTCTCTCCCACCCCAAAAATTCGGATTTTTCCCCTCAAATTTGGGTTTTTTCCCTTAAATTCAATGGATTTTCTCTGGGATTTTTGGGTTTTTAATGGGATTTTCAGATTTTTTTCCCCCAAAATCCCCAAAAATTCAGATTTTTCCCTCTCATTTGGGTGGTTTTTGTCCGATTTTCCCTGGGTTTTTTGCAGGATTTTGGGGTTTTCTCCCTGAATTTTGATTTTTTCCCCCCCAAAATCCCAAAATCCCCAAATTTTTCCCCATTCCAGCCTGGCAGGAGCTGCTGATCTTTTCCCAAAATCCCCAAAAATTCCCATTTTCCCTCTCATTTGGGTGGTTTTTGTCCGATTTCCCTGGGTTTTTTGCAGGATTTTGGGGGTTTCTCCCAGAATTTTCATTTTTTCCCCAAAATCCCAAAAAACCCCAAATTTTGGGAATTCCAGGCTGGAAGGAGCTGCTCATCCTCTGCTCTCTCCCACCCCAAAAATTCGGATTTTTCCCCTCAAATTTGGGTTTTTTCCCTTAAATTCAATGGATTTTCTCTGGGATTTTTGGGTTTTTAATGGGATTTTCAGATTTTTTTCCCCCAAAATCCCCAAAAATTCAGATTTTTCCCTCTCATTTGGGTGGTTTTTGTCCGATTTTCCCTGGGTTTTTTGCAGGATTTTGGGGTTTTCTCCCAGAATTTTGATTTTTTCCCCCAAATTCCCCAATTTCTGTGAATTTTGGCCCATTCCAGCCTGGAACGCACTGCTGATCTTTTCCCAAAATCCCCAAAAATTCCCATTTTCCCTCTCATTTGGGTGGTTTTTGTCCAATTTTCGTGGAGTTTTTTGCAGGATTTTGGGGATTTCTCCCAGAATTTTCATTTTTCCCCAAAATCCCAAAATCCCCAAATTTTGGGTCCTTCCAGCCTGGCAGGAGCTGCTCATCCTCTCTCTCCCACCCCAAAAATTCACATTTTTCCCCTCAAATTTGGGTTTTCTCCCTTAAATTCAATGGATTTTCTCTGGGATTTGGGGGTTTTTAATGGGATTTTGAGATTTTTTTTCCCCCAAAATCCCCAAAAATTCAGATTTTCCCTCTCATTTGGGTGTTTTTTGTCCAATTTTCACGGGGTTTCTTGCAGGATTTTGGGGATTTCTCCCAGAATTTTCATTTTTTCCCCCGAAAATCCCAAAATCCCCGAATTTGGCCCCGTTCCAGGCTGGAAGGAGCTGCTGATCGCGTTGTTCTCCCATCCCAAAAATTCAGATTTTTTGCTCAAATTTGGGTGTTTTTTGTCCAATTTTCCCTGGGTTTTTTCCAGGATTTTGGGCTTTTTTTGCTGGAATTTTCATTTTTTTTCCCCAATTCCCCAATTTCTGTGAATTTTGCCCCATTCCAGCCTGGAACACGCTGCTGATCTTCTCCCAAAATCCCCAAAAATTCACATTTTTCCCTCTCATTTGGGTGTTTTTTGTCCATTTTTCCCTGGGTTTTTTGCAGGATTTTGGGGTTTTCTCCCAGAATTTTCATTTTTTCCCCCGAAAATCCCAAAATCCCCAAATTTTGGGTCCCTCCAGCCTGGCAGGAGCTGCTGATCTTTCCCCAAAATCCCCAAAAATTCCCATTTTCCCTCTCATTTGGGTGTTTTTTGTCCAATTTTCCCTGAGGTTTTTTCCAGGATTTTGGGGATTTCTCCCAGAATTTTCATTTTTTCCCAAAATCCCAAAAAACCCCAAATTTTGGGTCCCTCCAGGCTGGAAGGAGCTGCTGATCCTCTCTCTCCCATCCCAAAAATTCCGATTTTTTGCTCAAATTTGGTTGTTTTTCGTCCGATTTTCCCTGGGTTTTTTCCAGGATTTTGGAGTTTTCTCCCAGAATTTTCATTTTTTCCCCTGAAAATCCCAAAATCCCCGAATTTTGCCCCATTCCAGGCTGGAACGAGCTGCTGATCGCGTCCTTCTCCCACCGCTCCATCGCTGTCAAGGACGGGATCCTCTTGGCCACGGGGCTGCACGTGCACAGGAACAGCGCCCACAGCGCCGGCGTCGGCGCCATCTTCGACAGGTCTGGGATTCCGGAACCTTCCGGGCACTTCCAGAACCTTCTGGAACCTTCCAGAACCTTCCTAGGGCTTTCAGGAACCTTCCAGAACCTTCCAGAACCTTCCTAGGGCTTCTGGGACCTTCCGGAACCTTTCAGGGCCTTCCAGGGGCTTCTGGGGCCTGCTGGGGCCTTCTGGGGCCTTCCTGGAACCTTTCAGGGGCTTCTGGGACCTTCTGGGGCCTGCTGGGGCCTTCCTGGAACCTTTCAGGGGCTTCTGGGGCCTGCTGGGGCCTGCTGGGGCCTTCCTGGAACCTTTCAGGGGATTCCAGAATCTTCTGGAACCTTTCAGGGGGTTCTGGGACCTTCCAGAACCTTCTGGGGCCTGCTGGGGCCTGCTGGGAACTTCCAGGGGATTCTGGGACCTTCCTGGAACCTTCCTGGAACCTTCCAGGGGCTTCTGGGATCTTCCGGAACCTTCTGGGGCCTGCTGGGACCTTCCTGGAACCTTCCAGGGCCTTCCGGAACCTTCCGGAACCTTTCAGGGCCCTTCCGGAACCTTCCGGGAACTTCCAGGGGATTCTGGGACCTTTCTGGAACCTTCCAGGGCCTTCCAGGTGCTTCTGGGACCTTCCGGAACCTTCTGGGGCCTGCTGGGGCCTTCTGGGACCTTCCTGGAACCTTCCAGGGGATTCCAGAATCTTCTGGAACCTTTCAGGGGGTTCTGGGACCTTCCAGGGCCTTCCGGAACCTTCCGAGGGCTTTCAGGAACCTTCTGGAACCTTTCAGGGCCCTTCCGGAACCTTCCGGGAACTTCCAGGGGATTCTGGGACCTTTCTGGAACCTTCCAAGGCCTTCTAGGGCCTTCTGGGACTTTCCTGGAACCTTCCAGGGGATTCCAGAATCTTCTGGAACCTTTCAGGGGGTTCTGGGACCTTCCAGGGCCTTCCAGAACCTTCCAAGGGTTTCTGGGACCTTTCTGGGCCTTCCAGGGGCTTCCGGGACCTTCTGAGGCCTTCTGGAACCTTTCAGGGGGTTCAGGGACCTTCCAGGGCCTTCCAAGAGCTTCTGGGGCCTTCCTGAACTTTCCTGGGGCTTCCAGGGGCTTCTGGAACCTTCCAGGACCTTCCAGGGCATTCCCGAACTCTTCCAGGGGCTTCCTGGACCTTCCTGGAACCTTCCACAGCCTTCCGGGACCTTCCAGGGGGTTCAGGAACCTTCCAGGGTCTTCTGGAACCTTCCAGGACCTTCCAGGGGCTTCCCGGGGCTTCCTGGAACCTTCCAGGGGCTTCCGGAACCTTCCAGGACCTTCCAGGGGCTTCCAGGGGCTTGTTGGGTTTTTTTGGGAATTTTGGGTGGGATTTTGGGAACATTTTGTTGAGATTTTTGGGAATTTTTTGTGGGATTTTGGGTGGGATTTTGAAGGATTTTTGTCAATTTTGGTTGGGATTTTTTAGGAATTTTTGGGAATTTCTGTTGGGATTTTTTGGGAATTTGGGGAATTTTGGGTGGAATTTTTGGGAATTCTGGGCGGAATTTCGGGTGGGATTTTTGAGCAATTTTGGGGAATTTTTGTTGGGATTTTTTGGGAATTTTGGGTTGGATTTTTGGGGAATTTTGGGAACTTTTTGTTGGGATTTTGTGGGAATTTTGGGTGGAATTTTGGGGAATTTTTGTTGAGATTTTGGGCAATTTTGGGTGGGAATTTTGGGAATTCTGGGTGGAATTTTGGGAACATTTTGTTGAGATTTTTGGGAATTTTGGTGGGATTTTGGGTGGGATTTTGGGTGGGATTTTTGTGAATTTGGGTTGGGATTTTTTAGGAATTTTTGGGAATTTTTGTTGGGTTTTTCGGGAATTTTTGGGAATTTGTGTTGGGATTTTTGGGGAATTTTGGGTTGGATTTTTGGGGAATTTTGGGGAATTTTTTGTTGAGATTTTGGGCAATTTTGGGTGGGAATTTCAGGAATTTCGGGTGAGATTTTTGGGTGGGATTTTTGGGGAATTATGGGAACTTTATCTTGAGATTTTTGGGAATTTTGGGGGGATTTGGGGTGGGATTTTTAAGGATTTTTGGGAATTTTGGTTGGGATTTTTAGGAATTTTTGCGAATTTTTGTTGGGATTTTTTGGGTAGGAATTTCAGGAATTTTGGGGGGGATTTTTGGGATTTTTTTGTTGAGATTTTGGGCAATTTTGGGTGGGAATTTTTAGGGCCCGTTGCCACTTTTTGCTGTTTCTGGTGCCGTTTTGGGTGGGATTTTCTCCATTTTTTGGGATTTTTTGTCAATTTTTGCAGAATTTCCGTTGGAAATTTTGGGATTTTGGTCTCGGATTTGGGGAATTTGGGCAATTTTGGGTGGGAATTTTGGGAACATTTTGTTGAAATTTTTGGGAATTTTGGTGGGATTTTGGGTGGGATTTTGAAGGATTTTTGTCAATTTTGGTTGGGATTTTTTAGGAATTTTTGGGAATTTCTGTTGGGATTTTTTGGGGGGAATTTTTGTTGGGATTCTTTAGGAATTTTGGGTGGGAATTTTTTTGTTGAGATTTTGGGGAATTTTGGGTGGGAATTTTTGGGTGGGAATTTTGGGTGGCATTTTTAAGGAGTTTTGTGAATTTTGGTTGGGATTTTTAGGAATTTTTGCGAATTTTTGTTGGGATTTTTTGGGTGGGAATTTCAGGAATTTTGGCTGGGAATTTCAGGAATTTGGGGGGGATTTTTGGGATTTTTTTGTTGAGATTTTGGGTGGAATTTTTAGGGCCCGTTGCCATTTTGCTGTTTCTGGTGCCGTTTTGGGTGGGATTTTCTCAAATTTTTTGGGATTTTTTGTCAATTTTTGCAGAATTTCCGTTGGAAATTTTGGGATTTTTGTCTCAGATTTGGGGAATTTGGGCAATTTTGGGTGTTTTCCCAGGGTTCTGACGGAGCTGGTGTCCAAGATGAGGGACATGAGGATGGACAAGACGGAGCTCGGCTGCCTCAGGGCCATCATCCTCTTCAACCCCGGTGCCCTTTTGGGGGAAAAGTGGGGAAAAATGGGAAAAAATGGGAAAAAATGGGAAAAAATGGGAAAAAATGGGAAAAAATGGGAAAAAATGGGGCTTGGGGGAGGAAAAATGGGGATTTTGGGGGAAAAATGGGAAATTTTTGGGGAAAAAAATGGGGATTTTGGGGGAAAAAAATGGGGATTTTGGGGAGGATTTGGGGGAAAAAGGGGAAAAAATGGGAAAAAATGGGAAAAAATGGGGAATTCAGGGGCTTGGGGGAGGAAAAATGGGGATTTTGGGGAAAAAATGGGAAATTTTGGGGAAAAAAATGGGGATTTTGGGGAAAAAAAATGGGGATTTTGGGGAAAAAATGGGGATGTTGGGGAAAAAAATGGGGATTTTGGGGAAAAAAATGGGGATTTTGGGGATAAAAATGGGGATTTTGGGGGAAAAAAATGGGGATTTTGGGGAAAAAAATGGGGATTTTGGGGAGGATTTGGGGGAAAAATGGGAAAAAATGGGGAAAAATGGGAAAAAATGGGAAAAAATGGGGAATTCAGGGGCTTGGGGGAGGAAAAATGGGGATTCTGGGGAAAAAAATGGGGATTTTGGGGAGGATTTGGGGGAAAAATGGGAAAAAAGGGGAAAAAATGGGAAAAATGGGAAAAATTTGAATGGGAAAAAGTTGAATTTTTGGGGTGAATTTTGGGGATTTTGGGTATTTCAGCCACCAAGGGGCTCTGGAACCCTTCAAAAATTCAATTTCATGGGGAAAATTTGGGGTTTTGGGAGGAATTTTGGGGTTTTTTTTTGGATTTTGGATAATTCTGGAATCTCCTGTTGGATTTTTGGGGTGAATTTTGGGGTTTTTGGGTGTTTCAGCCACCAAGGGGCTCTCATGGGGATTTTGGGGGAAATTTGGGATTTTGGGGTGAATTTTTGGGGGTTTTTTTTGGATTTTGGATAATTCTGGAATCCCCTGTTGGATTTTTGGGGTGAATTTTGGGAATTTTGGGGTTTTTCAGCCGCCAAGGGGCTCTCGAACCCTTCAAAAATCCAATTTCATGGGGATTTTTTGGGGGTTTTTTTGGGTTTTTTTTTATATTTTTGGGATCTGGGATCACTTTTGGGGTGAATTTTGGGATTTTTGGGTATTTCAGCCACCAGGGGGCTCCAAAACCCTTCAAAAATTCAATTTCATGGGGAAAATTTGGGGTTTTGGGGTGAATTTTTGGGGTTTTTTTTGGATTTTGGATAATTCTGGAATCTCCTGTTGAATTTTTGGGGTGAATTTTAGGATTTTTGGGTTTTTCAGCCACCAGGGGGCTCCAGAATTTAGGGGGGATTTTGGGGGAATTTGGGGCTTTTGGGGTGAATTTTTGGGTTTTTTTTGGATTTTGGATAATTCTGGAATCTCCTGTTGGATTTTTGGGGTGAATTTTGGGATTTTTGGGGTTTTTCAGCCACCAAGGGGCTCCGGAACCCTTCAAAAATCCAATTTCATGGGAACTTGGGATTTTTTGGGGGTTTTTTTTGGGGTTTTTTATATTTTTGGGATCTGGGATCACTTTTGGGGTGAATTTTGGGATTTTTGGGTATTTCAGCCACCAGGGGGCTCCAAAACCTTCAAAAATCCAATTTCATGGGGATTTTGGGGGAAATTTGGGGTTTTGGGGTGAATTTTTGGGGTTTTTTTGGATTTTGGGTAATTCTGGAATCTCCTGTTGGATTTTTGGGGTGAATTTTGGGGATTTTGGGGTATTTCAGCCACCAAGGGGCTCCAAAACCCTTCAAAAATTCAATTTCATGGGGATTTTGGGGAAAATTTGGGGTTTTGGGGTGAATTTTTGGGGTTTTTTTGGATTTTGGATAATTCTGGAATCCCCTGTTGGATTTTTGGGGTGAATTTTGGGATTTTGGGGAAAATTTAAAGGTTTTGGGGTGAATTTTTGGGGGTTTTTTTTTGGATTTTGGATAATTCTGGAATCTCCTGTTGGATTTTTGGGGTGAATTTTGGGGTTTTTGGGTGTTTCAGCCACGAGGGGGCTCCAGAATTTAGGGGGAATTTCAGGGGAATTTGGGGCTTTTGGGGTGAATTTTTGGGGTTTTTCTGGATTTTGGATAATTCTGGAATCTCCTGTTGAATTTTTGGGGTGAATTTTGGGGATTTTGGGGTTTTTCAGCCACCAGGGGGCTCTGGAACCCTTCAAAAATTCAATTTCATGGGGATTTTGGGGAAAATTTGGGGTTTTGGGGTGAATTTTTGGGGTTTTTTTGGATTTTGGGTAATTCTGGAATCTCCTGTTGGATTTTTGGGGTGAATTTTGGGGTTTTTGGGGTTTTTCAGACGCCAAGGGGCTCTCGAACCCCTCGGAGGTGGAGCTGCTGCGGGAGAAGGTTTACGCCTCGCTGGAGTCGTATTGCAAACAGAAATACCCAGAGCAGCAGGGCAGGTACGGGGGGAAATAATGGGGAAAATGATGGGGGAAAATGGGGGAAAAATGGGGAAATAATGGGGAAAAAATGGGGGGAAAATGGGGAAATAATGGGGAAATAATGGGAAAAATGGGGGAATGATGGGGGAAAATAATGGGGGAAATAATGGGGGAAATAATGGGGGAATAGTGGGAAAATAATGGGGGAAAATAATGGGGGAAATAATGGGGAATGATGGGGGAGTAATGGGGAAAAATGGGGGGAATAATGGGAAAAAAATGGGGAATAATTGGGGAAATAATGGGGGAAATAATGGGGAATAATGGGGAAATAATGGGGGAAATAATGGGAAAATAATGGGGAAAAAATGGGGAATAATGGGGGAAAAATGGGGAAATAATGGGGGAATAATGGGGGGAAATAATGCGGAAATAATGGGGGAATAACTGGGGAAATAATGGGGGAAATAATGGGGAATAATGGGGAATAATGGGGAAATAATGGGGGAAATAATGGGAAAATAATGGGGAAAAAATGGGGAATAATGGGGGAAAAATGGGGAAATAATGGGGGAATAATGGGGGGAAATAATGCGGAAATAATGGGGGAATAACTGGGGAAATAATGGGGGCTAATGGGAAAATAATGGGGAAAAAATGGGGAATAATTGGGGAAATAATGGGGGAATGATGGGGGAATGATGGGGACATAATGGGGGAACAAATGGGAAAAATGGGGAAATAATGGGGAATAATGGGGGAAAAAATGGGGAAAAAATGGGGAAAAAATGGGGAATAATGGGGGAAATAATGGGGGAAAAATGGGGGATAATGGGAGAATAATGGGGGAAAAATGGGGGATTGATGGGGAATGATGGGGAATAACGGGGAAATAATGGGAAAATAATGGGGAAATGATGGGGGATAATGGGGAATAATTGGGGAAATGATGGGGGAATGATGGGGACATAATGGGGGAACAAATGGGAGAACAAATGGGAGAACAAATGGGAAATAATGGGGGAATAATGGGGGAAAAATGGGAAAATGATTGGGGAAAATAATGGGGAATAATGGGGGAATAATGGGGGAAAAATGGGGAAATAATGGGGAAATAATGGGGGAATAATGGGGGGAAATAATGGGGAATAATGGGGAATAATGGGGGAAATAATGGGGGAATGATGGGGGAAAAAATGGGGGAAAATGGGAAAAAATGGGGGAAAAAATGGGGAGAATAATGGGGGAAATAATGGGGAAAATAATGGGGGAAAAATGGGGGAACTAATGGGAAAAAATGGGGGAAATAATGGGGAAAATAATGGGGGAATGATGGGGGAATAATGGGGGAAATAATGGGGGAAATAATGGGGGAAATAATGGGGGAAAAAATGGGGAAAAAATGGGGAATAATGGGGAAAAATGGGGGAAATAATGGGGGAATGATGGGGGAATAATGGGGAAATAATGGGAGAAATAATGGGGAATAATTGGGGAATGATGGGGGAATGATGGGGGATAATGGGGAAATAATGGGGAATGATGGGAAAATAATGGGGGAATGATGGGGGAATGATGGGGGAAATAATGGGGGAATGATGGGGAATGATGGGGGAAATAATGGGGGAATGATGGGGAAAATAATGGGGAATAATGGGGGAAAAAATGGGGGAATAATGGGGGAATAATGGGGAATAATGGGGAATAATGGGGAATAATGGGGGAATAATGGAGGAAATAATGGGGGAATAATGGGGGGGAAATGGGGAATGATGGGGGAATAATGGGAATAATGGGGAATGATGGGGGAATAATGGGGGAATAATGGGGGAATAATGGAGGAAATAATGGGGAATGATGGGGGAAATAATGGGGGGATAATGGGGGAATAATGGGGAATAAATGGGGAAATAATGGGGGAAAATGGG
>NW_023416745.1:40617-91768 GCF_012460135.2 Molothrus ater | reverse complement strand
CCCCCCAAATGACCCCAAACTCCCCCAAATGGCCCCAAACCTCCCCCAAATGGCTCCAAACCTCCCCCAAATGGCCCCAAACTTCCCCCAAATGACCCCAAACCTCCCCCAAATGGCCCCAAACCTCCCCCAAATGACCCCAAACTCCCCCAAATGGCCCCAAACCTCCCCCAAATGACCCCAAACTCCCCCAAATGACCACAAAAGGCCCCAAACCCCCCCAGGCTGACCCCAAACTCCCCCAGGCTGACCCCAAACCCCCCCAGGCTGACCCCAAACTCCCCCCGTGCCCCCCAGGCTGACCCCCCAGGCCGTGGCCGAGGTCCAGCGGCGCCGCCGGGAGCTCCAGGCGGCCGCAGCCCCCCCGGGCGGGCAGGAGGAGGACGAGGGGGGGGCCAGGAGGAAGTGACCCCTCCCCAAAACGGGCCCCAAAAACCCGGGGGGACCCCAGAACCCCGGGGGGACCCCCCCACCAAATAAAGAGCTCCTCCCACAGACCCACGTGGGGTTTGTAATTTGGGGAGGGGGTCCCGAAATGTCTGGGGCCTTTTTGGGGGATTTGGGGGGGGGGGATTTGGGGTCTCTTGAGGGGGGGATTTGGGGGGGGGATTTGGGGTCTTCTTTTGGGAGGGGTTTGGGGGGGATTTGGGGGGGATTTGGGGTCTCTTGAGGGGGGGATTTGGGGGGGGTTTGGGGGGGATTTGGGGCTCGTTTCTTGAGGGGGTTTCCTCGTTTTTGGGGAGGGGGTGAGTGGGAGTCCCTTGGGCCTTCATCCTCATCCTCCTCTTCATCTTCCTCCCCCTCTTTCTTCCTTCTCCCCCCCCCTTACATGGCTCCTTCTTCATCCTCATCTTCCTCCCCTCCTCCTTCATCCCCCTTTATCCTCCCTCGTCTTCCTCCTCCTCTTCCTTATCCTCAGCACCTTTCCAGCTCCTTCCTCATCCTCACCATCCTCTCCCCCCCCTTTTATGGTTCCTTGCCCCTTCCCATCTTCATCTTCCTCCCAGTTCCTGCCTCATCTTCCTCCTCATCCCCTTCCTTCATCCCCCCTTTATCCTTCCTCATCTTCCTCCCCCTCATCCTCACCTTCCTCATCTTCATCCCCTTTTCCACCATCCTCATCCCCCCCTCCCTCCTCATCCCCCCCCCCAACGCTGCCGTTGCCATGGAAACGCCGCCGGGGCGGGGGCGGGGGGAACCCCGGGAATTGGGGGAGGCCCTGGGAATTTTTGGGGGGTCCCGAGAATTTGGGGAGGGGGGGCCCGAAAATCTGGGAAGGTCCCGAAAATTTGGGGGGGGGGGGACCCGAAAATTTTGGGGAGGGGGTTCCAGGATTTTGGGGGGGGTCCCGATGCCTCGGGGGGGTCGGGGGGCACCCCGAGCTCTGGGGGGGGGGGCCCGGGGGTCTCCCCCTCCCCAAATCCCCCCAGAATCGGCCCCGGGGGGGTCCCGGCCCCGCCCGGCGCGGCCCCGCCCCCCGCGCTATTTTGGGCTCCCCGCGCTATTTTTGGCTCCGCGGCTTCGGCGCCCAAATTTGGCAGCGGCGGAGCCGGGGGGGGAGGGGCGGGGGGCGGAGCCAGAGCCGGGGGCGCCCGCGCGGGGGGGAGGGGAGAGGGAGGGGGAGGGGGAGAGGGGGATCCCAAAGGCCCGGGGGGGAGGGGAGGGGAGGCTCCGCCCCCTCTGCTCGTCCGGGGGTCCCTCCGGCCGCGCTGACCCCTCCCGTGGTCACTCTCGGCTCTCTGTGGTCAGTCTGGGCTCTCTGTGGTCACTCTGAGCCCCCCGTGGTCAGTCTGGGCTCTCTGTGGTCACTCTGAGCCCCCTGTGGTCAGTCTGGGCTCTCTGTGGTCATTCTGAGCCTCCTGTGGTCACTCTGAGCCCCCCGTGGTCACTCTGGGCTCTCTGTGGTCACTCCCACACCCCTCCGGCCACGCTGACCCCCAATGGTCCCCCCAGCCCCTCACTGACCCCTCCCTCCCCCACTGACCCCTCCAATCTTGGACCCTCTCCCCTGACCCCCATTGGCTCCTCCATCCCCGCCCTGACCCTCTCCCCACTGACCCCTCACTGTCTCCCCCATCTCCCCACTGACCCTGCACTGACTCCTCCCTCTCCCCACTGATCCCTTCAGCTTCTCCCTCTCCCCACAGCTCCCACTGACTCCTCCCTCTCCCCACTGACCGTTCCAGTTCCTCCCTCTCCCCACCGACCCTGCATTGCCTCCTCCATCTCCCCACTGATCCCTTCATTGACTCCTCCCTCTCCCCACTGAGCCCCATTGACTGCTCCATCTCCCCATTGATTCCTCATTGCCTCCTCCCTCTCCCCATTGATTCCTCATTGCCTCCTCCCTCTCCCCATTGATTCCCCATTGCCGTTTCCCTCTCCCCATTGATTCCCCATTGATTCCCCATTTTCTCCTCCATCTCCCCATTGATTCCCCGTTGATTCCCCATTGCCGTTTCCCTCTCCCCATTGATTTCCCAGTGCTGTTTCCATCTCCCCACAGCCCCCATTGCTGTTTCCCTCTCCCCATTGATTCCCCATTGATTCCCCATTTTCTCCTCCATCTCCCCATTGACCCCCATTGCCATTTCTCTCTCCCCATCAATTCCCCATTGCCATTTCCCTCTCCCCATTGATTCCCCATTGATTCCCCATTTTCTCCTCCATCTCCCCATTGATTCCCCGTTGATTCCCCATTGCCATTTCCCTCTCCCCATTGATTCCCCATTTTCTCCTCCATCTCCCCATTGACCCCCATTGCCGTTTCCCTCTCCCCATCGATTCCCCATTGCCGTTTCCCTCTCCCCATTGACTCCCATTGCCATTTCCCTCTCCCCATTGATTCCCCGTTGATTCCCCATTGCTGTTTCCCTCTCCCCATTGATTCCCCATTGCTGTTTCCCTCTCCCCATTGATTCCCCATTTTCTCCTCCATCTCCCCACAGCCCCCATTGCCGTTTCCCTCTCCCCATTGATTCCCCATTGATTCCCCATTTTCTCCTCCATCTCCCCACCGCCCCCCCCACCCATCTCCCCCCTCCCCCCCCGCTGGGGCGTGTCCCCCTCCCCTCCCCCGCCCCCTTCGCCCCGCCCCCTCTCCCGTCTCCATCTCCAATTTCGGTGCGATCCCCGCGTCCCCCCCGTCCCCCCTCGTGCGTCAGCGTCACCGGTGACGCTCCCGCCGCGTCCCCCCGGTGTCCCCCCCGCGCGGGGGGCGGCGCGGGGCCGGTGACGCGGCGCTGACGCGGGGCCCGGGCGCGCATAAAGCGGCGGCCCCGGGCGGCGGCGCGGGCGGAGGATGCTCCGCTCCACCAAAGGCGCCTCCAAGGCGCGGCGGGACCAGATCAACGCCCAGATCCGCGCCCTGCGCGACCTCCTCCCGCTGCCCGACGGCGACCGGCCGCGCCTCTCCTACCTGCACGTCATGGCCCTCGCCTGCATCTACACCCGCAAGGGCGCCTGCCTGAGGCCAGGTACCGGCACAGGGAGCGGGGACGGAGCGGGGAACGCGAGAGGGGAGCGGGACGGGACCGGGGATGGAGCCGGGACCGGGGACGGGACCGCGAGAGGGACCCGGGGATGGAGCCGGGAACGGGGATGGAGCGGGGAAAGGACCGGGAGAGGGAGCGGGACCGGCGGTGGAGCCGGGAACGGGGATGGAGGGGGACCGGGGACAGGACTGGGACCGGGGACGGAGCAGGGATGGAGCGGGGATGGGAGCGGGGACCGGGGATTGAGTGGGGACCGACCCGGGGACAGCACCGGGGTGGCAGCGGGGATGGAGCAGGAGCGGGGATGGAGCAGGAGCGGGGATGGAGCAGGACCGGGAGAGCGAGCGGGGATGGAGCAGGAGCGGGGATGGAGCAGGAGCGGGGATGGAGCAGGACCGGGAGAGCGAGCGGGGATGGAGCAGGAGCGGGGATGGAGCAGGAGCGGGGATGGAGCAGGAGCGGGGATGGAGCAGGACCGGGAGAGCGAGCGGGGATGGAGCCGGGAGCGGGGATGGAGCCTGGAAGGGATCGCGGACTGGAGATTGAGTGGGGAACGGCACCGGGATGAGACCCGCAGGGACCGGGGCTGGGAGCCGGGATCGAGCCGGGAATGGCACCGGGAAGGGATCGGGGACCGGGCTGGGAGCGGGACAGGGACAAGGACAGGGACGGGGACCGGGGCCGTTCAGCACCGCGGGCAGGGACCGGGGCCGGGGCAGCACCGCGGAGAGCGGCCGGAGGTTCCCGTTCAGCACCGCGGAGAGCGGCGGGCACCGGGAGGGGCAGCGGGACGGGGAGCGGGATCGGGGACCGGGATCGGGGAGCGGGATCGGGAATCGGGAACGGGGACTGAGACCGGGATCGGGGATCGGGATAGGTATCGGTGACATGGACAGGGATCGGGGACAGCACGGACAGGGACGGAGGAACCGGGACGGGGACGGGACAGGGAGCGGAGCCCCGGCGGCCCCATGGGTGCCACCTCGGGGCCGGGCGGGCTCTGAGCGCTGTCCCCCCGTGTCCCCACGCCAGGCCCGAGCCGGGGGGCGCCCCTGGAGCTGCTGGGGGGGCCCGAGCTCGCCGACCTGGTGGCGTCGCTGCCCGGGTTCCTGCTGGCCGTGACCCGCGAGGGGAAGCTGGTCGGGGTCACCGACAACGTGGCGCAGCACCTGGGCCACTCCATGGTGAGCACCGGGGGGCTCGGGGGGTCCCGGGGCGCTCGGGGGGTCCCGGGGGCTCACCCCGGCCTCCCCCCCGCCTGCCCCCCCAGGTGGACCTGGTGGCACAAGGGGACAGCATCTACGACCTGCTGGACCCCGCCGATCACCCCCTGGTGCGGCACCAGCTCAGCCTGCCCGGGCCCCCCCAGGCAGGTGGGTGGGGGTCCCCAGGGCATGGGGGGGGGAAGGGGGGGTCCTGGGGGGGGGCCTGGGGGGGCCTGGGGGGATCGGGGGGGTCCTGGGGGGAAGGGGAGGGAGGAGAGGGAGGGAAGGGATGAATGGGGAGAGAGAGGGATGGACAGCAGGACAGAGAGATGGACAGAGGGATGGACAGCAGGACAGAGGGATGGACAGAGGGATGGACAGCAGGACAGAGGGATGGACAGCAGGACAGAGGGATGGACAGCGGAATGGACAGCGGGAGAGAGGGATGGACAGAAAGACGGAGGTGGACGGGGGATGGACAGCAGGACGGAGGAATTGACAGCGGGACAGAAGGATGGACAGCAGCACAGAGAGGTGGACAGAAGGACGAAGGACAGGCAGCAGGACAGAGGGATGGACAGAGAGATGGACAGCAGCACCAAGGGATGGACAGTGGCATAGAGAGGTGGACAGAAGGACAGAGGGGTGGACAGAAGGACGGAAGGATGGGCAGCAGAACCGAGGGGTGGACAGGGGGATGGACAGCAGCACAGAAGGACGGACAGAGGGGCAGGCAGCTGGGCAGCTGGACAGACAGCCGGACAGCCAGCCGGACAGACGGACAGACAGACAGCCCCTGTGTCGCCCCGTGCAGAGCGCCTGTTCCGCTGCCGGTTCACCACGTCGCGCGCCTCGCGCCGCCCCAGCGCCGGCCGCAAGCTGGTGCTGCTGCGGGGGCGCTTCCAGGAGCCCCCCGGGACCCCCGGCGCCGCCGCCCCCGCGCTCTTCGTGGCCTTCTGCGCCCCCCTGGACCCCCCGCCCTGGCCCTGCCCCGACTGCCTCCTGCTGCCCGCGTTCCAGAGCCGCCACGCCCGCGACCTCGCCCTGCTCGACGTGTCCGACAGGTGCGCCCGGGCGGGGCTCACCTGGGCTGGGCTGGGCTGGGCTGGGCGGGGGGTCCTCTCCGTGCGCTCAGCGAGTGACCCCGTCCCGCTGTCCGCAGTGTCCTGGTGCACCTGGGCTACGGCCGGGCCGAGCTGCTGGGCCGCTCCTGGTACCGCCTGCTGCACCCCGAGGACCTGGGGCACGTGGCCCGCCAGCACCTGCGCCTCGGTCAGTGCCACCCGAGGGTCCCTGGGTGTCACCTGGGGGTCCCTGTCCCCTCCCCTGCCATCCCTGGGGTCCCTCAGTCCCCTCGGGGTGTCCCCCATCACCCTGGCTGTCCCCACTGACCATCCCGTGTCCCCACAGCGGGCGCGGGGCCGGAGGCTCGGGGCGAGGTGGTCACTCGGCTGCAGCGCAAGGACGGCCTGGGCTGGACGTGGGTGTACGCCCGCCTGCGGCCGGAGGGGCCGGCCCTGCTGGCCCACAACTTCGTCATCAGGTCAGTGCCCGCTGCTCAATGGTCAGTGGTCAGCGCTGAGTGCCCGGCGGTCAGCGCTGAATGCCCAGTGCCCCTGCTGACCCCGGGTGGCCGCAGCCGTGCTGCCCGCGCTGTCCCTGTGGCCGTGCTGACCGCGCTGTCCCTGTGGCTGTGCTGACCGCGCTGTCCCTGTGGCTGTGCTGACCGCGCTGTCCGGTGGCCGCGGCCCCGCTGACCGCGCTGTCCCCCCGCAGCGAGGCCGAGGCCTGGTGCCTGCGCCAGCAGCTGGCGGCCGAAGCCCCCCCGGGACCCCCGGAACCCTTCGGGCCCAGCCTCGACTTCCCCAGCGGTGACCTCGGGCCCGGCCTGGAGCTGCCCCTGGGGCCCGGCCTGGGGGCCGCGGGGCTGGCGGTCAGCGGGCTGGGAGCTGATGGACACGGGCTCGGACACGGCGCCGCGGCCACCGCTGACCCCGGCCTGGGGGCCACCATTGGACACAGCCTCGGACACGGCGCTGACCCCGGCCTGGGGCCTGGCCTCGGACACGGCCTCGGACACGGACACGGCGCTCCGGCCACCGCTGACCCCGGCCTGGCGGCCACCATCGGCCTCGGACACGGCGCTGCGGCCGCCGCTGACCCTGGACTCGGAGCCACCATCGGACACAGCCTCGGAGCTGCCCTGGGCAGTGGCCTGGAGCCCGGCCTGGGGTCCAGCATTGGACACGGCCTCGGACACAGCACTGCGGCCACTGCTGACCCCGGCCTGGGGCCTGGCGTTGGACACGGCCTGGCAGCCAACGCCACGGTCACTGTTGACCCTGGACTTGGGGCCACCATTGGACACGGCCTTGCGGCCACCACTGGACATGGCCTTGCGGCCGCCACTGCGGCCACCGCTGACCCCGGACTTGGAGCCACCATCGGACACAGCCTGGGAGCTGCCAGCACGGCCACCGCTGACCCCGGCCTGGGGGGGTCAGTGGCCTCGAACGTCGGCCACGGCCTGGGCTCGGACACCGGCCTGGGCCTCGGCGTGGGAGGCGGCCTCAGAGTGGACATTGGCCTGGACGTGGCGGCCGGAGCTGATGTGGGCCCCGCTGACCTCGGGGATGACCTGGGGCCGGGCGGCGTGGCTGGAGTGACCGCTGGCGTGGCCGGAGTGACCGCTGGCGTGGCCCTGAGCATCGGGCCCGGCCTGGCCGGCGGCGCCATCAGGGCCAGCGTGGGGCTGGGCATCGGCGCGGCCGCGCTGCCCCCGGACGTTGGAGTGACCGTCGGGGCCGGAGCCGTGGCCGGACTGAGCCTCGGGGCCAGCCTGGGAGCCAACGCGGGGTCAGCTCTGCCGGCCGGAGCTGGACTGGACAACGCCGGCCTCGGACACAGCGCTGGGCTCGGACAGAACCACAGCCTTGGACAGAACCACGGCCTCGGACAGAACCACGGCCTCGGACAGAACCACGGCCTTGGACAGAGCCCTGGACTCGGACAGAGCCCTGGACTCGGACACAACGCTGGGCTCGGACAGAACCACGGCCTTGGACAGAACCACGGCCTTGGACAGAACCACAGCCTTGGACAGAACCACGGCCTCGGACAGAACCACGGCCTCGGACAGAGCCCTGGACTCGGACAGAGCCCTGGACTCGGACAGAGCACTGGACATGGACAAAACGCCAGCTTTGGACACAACTCCGGCCTCGGACACAACTCTGGACTCGGAACCAGTTCTGGACTGGGACAGAACCCCGGGCTTGGACACAATTCTGGACTCGGCTCCGGTGTGGGCCTGGTGTCCGGAGCCTCCCTGGGCCCCGAGCTGGACATTGGCCTGGGTGTGGACGCGGTGCCCGCGGCCGGGCTGGGCCTGGGCTCCGTGCCCGGCTCGGACACCGGCCCCGGGCTGGGCTCAGCCCTCGGTTTCGCCGTGGGCGCCGCGCTTGGCTCCGGCCTGGCCCAGCCGGAGCTCGGCGCCGACCCCGACCTGGGGCTGGGCCTGGCCGCCCCCCTGGCACCCCCGGCCCCGCTGGGGCTGCTCCGCCTGGGGCTGGGGGCGCCCGAGACCCCCGGCCTGGGGGGCACCGAGACCTGGACGCCGCCCTACACCCCGCGCCAGGCGCCGCCCTTCGCCTTCGGGCCCCCCGAGCCCCCCGAGGCCGCCCCCGAGAAGCTGCCCCCGAGCCCCGAGAGCCCGGGCGGGGTCGCGGCCGGGCCGGGGGTCCCGGGGGGCGCCCCCGGGGCGCTGCTGACCCCCGAGACGTCGCCGCCGCCGCCGGTGCCCGCGGCCGGGCCGGCGCTGCGGCGGCTGCTGCAGGGGCTGGCGGCCATCGCCGCCCGCGGGGGCCCCCGCCGACCCCCGGGGCTCCCCCCCCGGCCCGCCGGGGCGCCCCCCCCGGCCCGGTCGCCCCGCGACCCCTTCGCTGCTGCTGCTGCTGCTGCTGAGTTGTATCAACTCCCCCAGAGCCGCCTCCAGGACGCCTTCCGCAAAGGTGGGCACGGGGCCTTCGGGGTTCTGGGGGCCTTCGGGGTTCTGGGGGGCTTTGGGGTTCTGGGGGGCTTTGGGGTATTTGGAGGGGGATCGGGGCTTCTCAGGGGGGTTCGGGGGGTTTTGGGGCAGTTTGGGGTGGATTGTGGGGCAGTTTCGGGGTGTTTTTGGGGCAGTTTCGGGGTGTTTTTGGGGCGGATTTTGGGGCAGTTTCGGGGTGTTTTTGGGGTGGATTTTGGGGCAGTTTCGGGGCGTTTTCGGGTCAGTGTGAGTGTCCTGCTCCGGCCCTGACGTGTCCCCGTGCCCGCAGCCGGAAGCCAGCGCGCCCCGTCGTTCTGAACTGAAGTCTGTGACGCGACTTGCCCCCAGTATGGCATATTGTCATTGTCACCCCGCCCGGCCTGCGCCCCCCGGCCCGGCCGCCCCCTCTGCCGCCCCCCCTTTGGGGCCGCTCGTGCTAATTTAACTCGTAACGAGTCTCTAAGGTAATTGGGGGGGGGCTGGTGGCCCCCCCCGCCCCCAGCCCGGACGCCTGGGGACCGTCCCTCGTGTCCCCCCCGGCCCTTTGTCCCCGGCCCTTTGTCCCTTTGTCACCTCCCCCCCCCCCAGCCTCGGGCTCTGCGTTTTTGGCAGAGTCCCGCCCCCCAAAACTGTGTCCCCTCCCCCCCATCCCCTTGTGGGTGTCACCCTCAATGTCCCCAAGGCGGGGGACCGAGGCACGATGTGGCTTGATGTCCCCAAAGTCCCCAAGAATGTCCCCAATGCCCCAAATAATGTCCCCAATATTGTCCCACATTTCCCCAGTAATGTCCCCAATGATGTCCCCAATTTCCCCAATAATGTCCCCAAAATGTCCCCCATGGTGTCCTAATGATGTCCCCAAAATGTCCCCAGTATCCCCATGATGTCCCCATGATGTCCCCAAGCCCTGGGGCTGAGGCACAATGTGCCTCAGTGTCCCCACTGTCCCCAGCACCCTCCCAGGGACATCCTGGCCTGATGTCCCCGATGTCCCCAAATGTGTCCCCAGCCCCCCGGATTGAGCCTGACCCAACGTCCCCGATGTCCCCAAGGGACGCGGGACCCGCTCGTCACCCGCGGCAAATCCTGAGACCCCGATGTCCCCAAATGTGTCCCCAACCCCATGGACTGAGCCTGTTCAGCGTCCCCAGTGCCACCGATGTCCCCGAAGGAGGGGGGCACCGTCACCACTCATGGGACCGAGTCCCCAACGTCCCCAACGCGTCCCCAATGCGTCCCCAACGCATCCTCAATGTCCCCAACGCGTCCCCAATGTCCCCAACGCGTCCCCATTGTCCCCCCGGCAATAAAAGTGTCCCCCAAGATCCCCGTGCCTGCGGCAGCTCCTTTGGGGAGGGGGTGGAAATTTGGGGAGGGGGGACATGGGGACAACTTGGGGGGGTTCGGGGGGGACAAAAAACTCAGGGGAGCCCCAGGGGAGGAGCCAGGGATCGGAATGAGCCGGAATTTGGGGGGCACATCAGGATTTGGAGGGGATTTGGGGGGGATTTGGGGAGATTTCGAGGGCTTTGAGGGGATTTGGGGAATATTTGGGAGGATTTGGGGGAGATTTGGGGGATTTGCGGAGGATTTGGGGAGGATTTGTTGGAATTTGGGGTCCCGGGGTCCCGCCCCCGGCGCAGAAACCACGCCCACAACGCTCAAACCGCGCCCCCTGGCGGTGAAACCGCGCCCATCACGCCGCACGGACTAATCTGCATAACCCCGCCCTTGTGTGTGAGGCCCCGCCTCCTCCGCCCCGCGCATGCGCAGCCCCTCCCGGCCCCGGCGCAGCGCGGTGAGTCCCGGACTGGTCCCAGTGACCCCAAACTGGCACCAGCGACCCCAAACTGGTCCCGATCCGCCCGGAACTGCCCCAGACCCTGCCCCGCAACCCCCGAGCTGGTCCCAGTAACCCCGAGCTGGTCCCAGTATCCCCGTACTGGTCCCACCATGCCGGACTGGTCCCGGCTCCGCGCCGGCCCCAGCGAGCCCCAGAATCCTCCCAGTAGCCCCCAGTATCCCCCAGTGCGCCCTCTGACCCGTCCCAGTGAGCCCCAGTAGCTCCCAGTGCGCTCAGTCCCCCCAGTCTGCCCCCCAAAGTGCCCAAAATCCCCCCAGTGCCCCCCAGTGTAACCCGGTGCCCCCCATGTCCCGTGCCCGTGTTTTGGGGGGCTGTGCGTGGCTCCTGGGGGCCCTGGCCCTGCTCCAGACCCTCTACCTGCGCTCGCTGCCGCCCCCTCCCCACCATTCCCGCGCCCCCCATCCGCTCCCGCGCCCGCCCAGGGGGGTCCTGGACGCCTCGGGGTCGTTCCGGGTGTTCTGGGACGTTCTGGGGGCGCCCCCGGGCTGGGCCCGCGCCCCCCGCCCCGAGCTGGTGCTGGCGGCGCACGGGAGCCCCGGGCGGGCGGCGGCGGCGCTGGGGGGGTCCCGGTCCCGGGGGGGCGCCTGGGGGGGGCCGCTGTCCCTGGCGGTGTTTGGGGAGCCCCGGGGGGGGCTCCAGGAGCTGCTCGGGGCCCTGGGGGGGCCCTGCCGGGCCCTGAGGGGGCGGCTCAGGCTGCAGGTGGTGCAGGGGGCGGCGGGACCCCCGCCCCGAGTCCCACCCCCCCAGAGCCCCCCCCAGAAATGGCCCGGGGGGTGCCGGGGGGCCCTGGCCCGGCTGGCGGCCGCCGACCCGCCCAGTTACGCTTTGGGGGTGCCGTACCCCGGGAATCTGCTCAGGAACGTGGCCTGGCAGGGGGCGGCGGGGGGCGGGCCCGGGCCGGGACCCCCGCCCCAATTCTGGGGGCGTTTCGTGCTCATGGTGGACGCGGACGTGGAGCCGAGCCCGGGGCTGCGCGAGGGGTTCCTGGAGCTGCTGCGGAGCGGGGGCCTGGACCCCAAAAACTGGGGGGGACAGGGCGGGATGGACCCCAAAAACTGGGGGGACAGGGCGGGATGGACCCCAAAAACTGGGGGGGACAGGACCCCAAAAACTGGGGACGGGAGCCCCCAGACTGGGGGGAACAGGACCCTAAAAATGGGGGGGCTCAGGGGGATTTGGGGAACCCCAAAACTTTGGGGGCTCCTGATGGGCTGGGGGTCCCCAACACCTCGGGGGTCCCCAATAGCCTGAGTGACCCCAAAACTCTGGGTGACCCCAATGCTCGGAGTGCCCACAACACTCTGAGTGCCCCCCATGCCCTGAGTGCCCCCCATGCCCAGAGTGACCCCCATAACCAGAGTGCCCCCCATATCCGGAGTGACCCCCACGCTCTGAATGCCCCGAACACCCCGAGCGCCCCCCAGGCCCCCGGTGCCCCCCCCTGGGCCCGGGCCCTCTTTGTCCTCCCGGCCTTCGAGCTGCGGGGCTCGGGGCCCCCCCCGGGCTCCAAGGCGGAGCTGCTGCGGCTCTGGGGGGCGGGGGAGGCCCGGCCGTTCTACGGGGGGCTCTGCCCCCGCTGCCAGGCCCCCACCGCCTTCGGCCGCTGGCGGGGGCTGCCCCCGGCCCCCCCGGGCCCCCCCCGGCTGCGCGTGGCCTACGAGGTGCCCTGGAGGGACCCCTGGGAGCCGTTCTACGTGGCCCCCGCCCGCGGCGTGCCCCCCTTCGACGAGGGCTTCCTGCAGTACGGCTTCAACCGCATCAGCCAGGTCGGGGACGGGGGGAATGGGGGGTTTGGGGGGTTGGAGGGGGTTTGGGGTGGGCATGGTGGCCGTGGGGTGGGGATGGGGGTCATGGGGTGGGCATGGTGGTGTTGGGGTGGCCCTGGTGGCCTTGGGGGTCATGGCGTGGTCATGGTGACATTGGGGTGGCCTCAGTGGTCATGGAGTGGCCTTGGGGTGGGCATGGTGGCTGTAGGGTGACCATGGGGTGGCCATAGGGGCTGGGGGTTCTGGTCTTGGGGGTTTCTGTGGGGGTCTCTGTGGGATTTGGGGGGTCTCTGGGGTCTCTCTGTGGCCCCCTGACCCCCCCGTTGCCCGGCCAGGCCTGCGAGCTGCACGTGGCCGGGTTCCGGTTTGCGGTGCTGGACGGGGCCTTCGTCACCCACCGGGGCTGGAAGGAGCCGGGCGGGTTCCACGAGGGGCGCGAGGCCGAGCTGGGCCGCAACCGCCAGCGCTTCCGGGAGTTCAAACGGGGGCTCAAACTGAAATATCCCAACTCTGACCGGCGCTGCTGAGCACCTGAGCACACCTGGGAACCCCCATACACACCTGGGGACAGCGGGGACACCTGGGAACCTCCCAATGGACACATGAAGGACCTGTCCTGTACACCTGGGGACTCCTGACGGAGTTGGGGACACACCTGGGACACCTGAGGACATTTGGGGACCCTCCATGGACACCTGGACACCCCCTGGACCTGGGCGTGACCGTCCCTCAGTAAATTTGGCCACCTACCCATGATGCCTCTGTGTGGGTGATGTCACGGGGGCGGGGCAAGCAGCTGCCCCCAGTCCGGACCAGTAAAACCCAGCGCACGAGGCCAAGACCCCGCCTGGGTTGTTTACGGCAGCAAACTACAGCTCCAAGCATGCATCGGGTGCCAACATGGCCGAACTTCCGCCCTTCTTTAAAAACCACAGCTCCCATGATGCCTCGGAAAAACATGGCCGCCAGGCCACTTCCGTTTCTCCCTCGAAATTTGAACTTCAGTTCCCATCGTGCATCGGAAGGACGTGGCCGGAAGTGGTTGTGGTTTATGGGACTACAGCGCCCGTCGTGCACCAGGGCAACATGGCCGACTTCCGGTCCGCCATTTTGTGGGGGAATGCGCAGCAGCGCCCCCCGCGGGCGGGAGAACCAAAGTGTGGGGGGGATTTTTGGGGAGAGGGAGGGGCAGAAAGGGCCTGGGGGGGAGGGGCAAGAGGAGGCGGGGAAATCCCAAATTTGGGAGGGGGTGGAGCCATGGTGGGGGGAGGAACCTGAAATTCGAGATGAGAGAGGGGACACGATCCCAAATTTTGGGGTTGGGGGGGGTTGGGACCCCCAAATCCAACGGGAGGATCCGATTGGAGCGAAAAATCCCCAAATTGGAGCCCAAAATGAGCCAAAGTGCACCAAAGTCGCGGTTAATAAACAAATTTTATTTGCGTTTTCCACCCCGGATTTTCTCCCGTTAATCGGCGTTAAAGTGCTGCAAAGGGAAAAGGTTTCTTCCATTTTCTGAGGGTTATTTTTTTTTTTTAAATTTTTTATTTTTAATTTAATTTATTTAAAATTCCCCCCCCCAAAAAAAAATTCCTCACAAACAAAACTTTACCCTGGACGATCTTTTTAAACTTTGGGGATAAACGAGACGGAAATTTATCAAATTATAGTACAAAGGATGTAACAAATACAACAAAAACAGCGATAAAACAGCTTAAAAAAAGGAAAATAAAATGAAAATAAAGTAAAAATAAGCCCTCGGGAGCAGCTCTGGGCTGGCTTCGCCCTGCTGGAGTCATTCGAGCTCCGGGTCTTGTGCCACGGATGGAATTTCCCAGCTCAGGGGACACTGATCCATCCCAGAGGTCACAGTTGGTTTATTTGGTTTGTTTCTAGTAATAAATCCATGGTTTAGGTTTATTTTTAATAATAAACCCACGTTCTTCTGTTTATTTTTAATAACAAAACCATGGTTTTGCTTTATACTAGTAATAAATCCATGGTTTTGGTTTATTTTATGTGTTAAATCCATATTTTTTGGTTTATTTTATGTAATAAATACATTTTCTTTGGATTATTTTATTAATAAATCCTTTTTTGCTGTTTATTTTATTAATAAATCCATATTTTGGTTTATTTTATTAATAAATATATGGTTTTGGTTTATCTAATTATAAATCCATATGTTTGTTTATTTTAGTAATAAATCCACTTTTTTGTTTATTCTGCTCAATAAATCCACATTCTTTGGTTTATTTTCTTAACAGACCCAATTTTTCCTCTGTCAATTCTTTTATTTAACTGATTTTTATGTTAATTTTTCCAATTTTTTTTTAATGGATCCACATTTTTACTTTGTTTTTTTTTTTTAGTAATTCCATTTTATTTGGTTTCTTTTTTTAGGTAAATCCATATTTTTGCTTTGTTTTTTAATATGGTTTTGGATTGGGGTTTTTTTTAATAAAAAATCCACGGTTTTGGTTTCATTTCTTTCACAAACCAAAACAAACCCCAAATTTTGAATAAATCCATCGACCCAGCAGAACCTCCAGCCCTGCAAAAAAAAAAAAAAAAAAAAAAAAAAAAAGAAAAAAGAAAAGAAAAAAAAAAGGTTAAAATGGAGGGGAAAAAAATTAATTTCCACATTTTCACGAACCAAACACTGAAAATATTTTGGGGAGGAGGAGGAAAATAACGGGGGACACAAAAATAAACCCCAATAAAAATATCAAAAAAAAAAAAAAAAAAAAAGATAAATTGGGAGAGAAGAAGTGAGAAGCTCTTGACGGGGGGGAGGGGGGGGGAGGGACCCCAAAATCCGGGGGGAGGGGGGGACCCCCAGCCCCTCCCCCCCACTCTGTACACGTGGGGGTCCCTCGGGGCAGGGCTATGTACAACCCCCCCCGGGGTCACTGCTGACCACTCCAGGGGTCACTCATGACCACCCAGGGGTCACTCATGACCACCCAAGGGTCACTCATGGCCTCCAGGTGGTCACTCCTGCAGTGGTCATTCATGGCCTCCCGGTGGTCACTCCTGCAGTGGTCACTCATGACCTCCCGGTGGTCACTCGCTGACCACCCCAGTGGTCACTCCTTGCGTTTGGCCACCGCCAGCTCCAGCTCGGGCAGCCGGACCCCGGCGCGGGCGCCGCCCTCGGACGAGGACGACGACGACGAGAGCCGGGCGGCCTGGGGCGACCTCGCGCCGTCCTCGTGGCCGGGGGTCACCTCGTAGCTGCCCTTGCCCTTGGAGCCGATGCCCCCGAAGGTCCCGAATTTGCCCCGGGGCTGCCGGGCGCCCTCGGGCTCGGCCTCGCTGAAGGACGACGAGCGCGGCCGCGACTTCTTCCCGCGGAACAGCGAGAACTTGGCCTTGCCCGCGGGCGCCTCGGCCTCCAGCTCGCATTCCAGGCTGGCCTTGGAGCCGGACGCCGAGCCGGACGCGGCCTCGGGGGACCCCAGGGCGGCGCCGCCGCCGCCGCCGGCCCGGCCTTTCTGCTTGGAGAAGTTGAATTTGGGCATCTTGAGCTTGGATCTCTTCAGCCGCGCCTCGGCCTCGTCCGGCTCCGCCTCGGGGAACTCGACGTCCACGCCGACCTCGCGGCCCTTGGGCTCGGGCTCCGAGAAGACGAATTTGGGCATGCGGAGCTTGGGGAAGGACACCTTGACCTGGCCGCCCTCGGCGCCCAGCTTGGGGCAGGAGGCGTGGAAGGTTCCGGAAGCGGCACTGACTGATGGCGGTGTGGCCTCAACCCCACCTTTGACCTTCGGCCCCTTCACATTGAGGTTCAGCCCCGAGCCGGACACTTCCATGGCCGGAGCCTCCAGGTGGACGCCGACCCCTCCGTGAGGGGCGTCCACGCTGACCTTTGACCCTTTGATATCACCGGCCACGTCCACGTTTGGTCCTTTCAGCCTCAGCTCAGCGTCCGGCGAGGAGAATTTCGGCCCTTTCAGCTCCACCTCGGGGCTTTCCAGCCCCCCCTTGACCTGGGGCCCCTCCAGAGTGAGCCCCGCGTCCCCTCCGGGGCTGGAGATGCTGAACTGGGGCAGCTTCAGCGACGGGAGCTTGATGGTGCCCCCCAAAATCTCAAAACTGGCGTCGTCCGCCGACACCTGGGGGGATTTGACGCCAACCTCTCCTTTCAACTTTGGTCCTTTCGTGTTGACATCCACATCCAGGCCAGAGACGTCCAGCGAGGGCCCCTGGAGGTCCAGGCTGGCCCCCGGGGACTGGACGGAGCAGGGGCTGCCGCCCTGGACCTCCAGGGTCGGGGTCTTCACCGTGGGCAGCTTCACCTTCCCCCCGAGGCCGCCGAGGTCCAGGCCCACCCCAGGCCCTTCCACGGAGCCCGAAATGTCCAAATCTCCCTTTAATTTTGGTCCTTTCAGGTTCCCCTCCAGCTCAGCTCCGGAGATCTGGGGCCCTTTGAGCTTCACGTCCACCTCCGAGCTCACGTCCGGCATTTCCAGCCCCAAACCCGTTTTGCCCCCCTTGGGCCATCCCAGGTTGACCTCGGGACCTTCCAGTTGTGCCCCGCCCACGCCGAATTCACCTTTCACTTTTGGTCCTTTCCCCTCGACGCCGATCCCGGGGGGTCCCTTCAGCTCCCCCCCCACCTTCGCGCCCCCCGCGCCCACCTGGACCCCGGGCAGTTTCAGTTTTGGGCTCTTCAGGTTCACCTCGGGGCCTTCCACGTCCACGTTGAGGTCGCCCTTGACCTCCAGGTCGCCCTCGACTTTCGGGGCCCCCGCCGAGGCCTCCCCGCGGAATTTGTGCGATTTCAGGTCAAATTCGACGTCCGGGAAGGAGATCTTCCCAAACATGGGTTTCTTGCCCTTGGGGGATTTCACGTTTCCGCCCACGGCAACGTCGGGGCCGGTGGCGCTGAGCTCCGCGTCCAGCTCGGCCCCGGCCGCGCTGACCTCGAACGCCCCCTTCTTGCCCTTCACTTTGGGGCCGCTCATGTGGATTTTGGGCATCTTGAACTTGCTCTTCTTGCCCTTCGCGGACAGGTGGGCCTCGGGTGACTCCACGTTCAGCTCGGCCTCAGGTAAATCCACCTCGGCCTTGGGGCTCTTCATCCCAAACCCGAATTTGGACTTTTTGAACTTGGGAGCTTTGATGTTGGCTTCTGGAACCTCGACGTTCACGTCAGGACATTCAATGTCAACTTCAGGGCCTTTGACCCCAAATTCTGGGCCTTTGAGGTCGACCTCGGGGCCTTTCAGGTGACCTTCCACCTTTGGGGTGGAAATGTCAAAGCCGCCCTTGGTTTTGTGGCCTTTCAGGTTCAAGTCTATCTCGGGCATGGAGATTTTGGGGACGTTCACGTGCATTTCAGGCATTTTCAGTTTGGGGCCTTTCACTTTGCCCTCCGGACCTTCAACGTTGACCTCTGGCAGGCTGAGATCAACCTTGGGCCCAGACAGATCCACCTCGGCCTTTGGCAAGTTCACGTCCACCTCGGGACCTTCGCCCTTCAAGCCAAATTTGGGCATTTTCATTTTGGGCAGCTTCACCTTCCCCTCCAGACCATCGACGTCGACCGCTGGGCCCTCGAGCTCCACTTTGGGGCCTTTGATGTCGATCTCGGGGCCCTTCAGGCCCCCCTCGAGCCTGGGGCCGTGCAGGTCAGCGTCGCCTTTGACCTTCAGCCCCTTCAGGCTGAGGTCGATGTCGGGCATGGAGATCTGGGGGGTCTTGATGTGCATCTCGGGCATCTTCACCTTGGGCCCTTCCAGGGTCACATCCGGTGCCTGAATGTCCACTCTGGGGCCCTTGAGGTCGACATCCGGGCACTGCAGGTTCCCCTCCAGCTTGGGGGCAGAGACGTCGATGTCACCCTTGATTTTGGGGCCCTTCAGGCTGAAATCGACGTCAGGCATGGAGATCTTGGGGGCCTTGATGTGCATCTCGGGCATCTTGAACTTGGGGCCCTTCACCTTCCCCTCTGGCCCCTCAATGTCCACACTCGGCATCTCAACGTCCACCTTGGGGCCGGACACATCCAGGTCTCCTTTTGGGAGGTTCACGTCCACCTCGGGGCCTTCTCCCTTCATCCCAAATTTGGGCATTTTGAACTTGGGCATCTTGAATTTCCCCTCAGGCCCGTGAATGTCCACATCAGGTGCCTCAATGTCCACTTTGGGGCCCTTGATGTCCAGTTCAGGCCCCTTCAGGTCGCCCTCCAGCTTTGGAAGGGACACGTCCACATCACCCTTGATTTTGGGGCCCTTGAGGTTGAAATCAACGTCGGGCATGGAGATCTTGGGGGCCTTGATGTGCATCTCGGGCATCTTGAACTTGGGGCCTTTGATCTTCCCCTCAGGCCCTTCCAAATCAACATCGGGGAGATCAACATCGACTTTGGGGCCCTTGATGTCGATGTCTGGGGCTTTCAGGTCACCCTCGAGTTTGGGAACAGAAACATCGACGTCCCCCTTCACTTTGGGGCCCTTCAGGTTGAAATCGACATCAGGCATGGAGATCTTGGGGGCCTTGATGTGCATCTCGGGCATGGAAAATTTGGGACCTTTGACTTTCCCGTCCACGCTCAGCTCAGGAGCCTCCAGGTCCACGCTGGGGCCTGAAATGGCCACGTCACCCTTGGGGAGGGTCAGGTCAGCGTCCACCCCGTCCCCTTTGAACCCAGGCATGGAGAATTTGGGCATCTTGAACTTGGGCAGTTTGAATTTGCCCTCGGGGCTCTCGATGGCCACCTCGGGGCCAGTGACGTTGACCTCGGGCCCTTTCAGCTCTGCCTCCACGCTGGGCAGGGACACGTCCACGTCACCCTTGACCTTGGGGCCCTTCAGGTTGAGGTCAATGTCAGGCATGGAGATCTTGGGGGCCTTGATGTGCATCTCGGGCATCTTGAACTTGGGGCCCTTCACCTTCCCCTCGGGGAGGTCAATGTCCACCTCTGGCCCTTCAATGTCCACCTTGGGGCCGGACACATCCAGGTTTCCTGTCGGGAGGTTCACGTCCACCTCGGGGCCTTCCACTTTGGGCCCAGAAAAGCCGAATTTGGGCATCTTGAATTTGGGCATTTTGATTTTCCCTTCTGGGCCGTGAATGTCCACATCTGGCACATCAACGTCCACTTTGGGGCCCTTGATGTCAATTTCGGGGCCTTTTAGGTCCCCTTCCAGCTTGGGGACAGAGACATCGATGTCACCCTTCAGTTTGGGGCCCTTCAGGTTGAAATCAACATCGGGCATGGAGATTTTGGGGGCCTTGATGTGCATCTCGGGCATCTTGAACTTGGGGCCTTTGATCTTCCCCTCGGGCCCTTCCAGCTCCACGTCGGGGAGATCAACATCGACTTTGGGGGCCTTGATGTCGATGTCTGGGGCTTTCAGGTCTCCTTCAACTTTGGGAAGGGAAACATCGACATCGCCCTTCAGTTTGGGGCCCTTCAGGTTCAGGTCGATGTCGGGAATGGAGATTTTGGGGGCCTTGATGTGCATCTCGGGCATCTTGAACTTGGGGCCCTTCACCTTCCCCTCGGGGCCCTCAATGTCCACACTCGGCATCTCAACGTCCACCTTGGGGCCGGACACATCCAGGTCTCCTTTTGGGAGGTTCACGTCCACCTCGGGGCCTTCCCCCTTCATCCCAAATTTGGGCATTTTGAATTTGGGCATCTTGAATTTCCCCTCAGGGCCGTGAATGTCCACATCAGGGGCTTCAATGTCCACTTTGGGGCCCTTGATGTCCATTTCAGGCCCCTTCAGGTCCCCTTCCAGCTTTGGAAGGGACACGTCCACATCACCTTTGACTTTGGGGCCCTTCAGGTTGAAATCAACATCGGGCATGGAGATCTTGGGGGCCTTGATGTGCATCTCGGGCATCTTGAACTTGGGGCCTTTGATCTTCCCCTCAGGCCCTTCCAGCTCCACGTCGGGGAGATCAACATCGACTTTGGGGCCTTTGATGTCGATGTCTGGGGCTTTCAGGTCACCCTCAAGCTTTGGAGCAGAAACGTCGACGTCTCCCTTCAATTTGGGGCCCTTCAGGTTGAGATCAAAGTCAGGCATGGAGATCTTGGGGGCCTTGATGTGCATCTCGGGCATCTTGAACTTGGGGCCTTTGATTTTCCCTTCAGGGCTCTCAATTTGAACATCTGGGGCAGAAACATCGAATTCAGGGCCTTTCACATCCACCTTTGGCCCTTTGAGGTCTCCTTCCACGCTTGGCAGTGACATGTCCACATCTCCCTTCACTTTGGGGCCCTTCAGGTTGAGATCGAAGTCGGGCATGGAGATCTTGGGGGCCTTGATGTGCATCTCAGGCATCTTGAACTTGGGGCCTTTGATCTTCCCCTCGGGACCTTCCAGCTCCACATCGGGGAGATCAACATCGACTTTGGGGCCTTTGATGTCAATTTCGGGGCCCTTCAGGTCACCCTCCAGCTTGGGGACCGAGACATCGACGTCCCCCTTCAATTTGGGGCCCTTCAGATTGAGGTCGATGTCGGGCATGGAGATCTTGGGGGTCTTAAAATGCATCTCGGGCATCTTGAACTTGGGACCCTTCACCTTCCCCTCGGGCCCCTCAATGTCCACACTCGGCATCTCAACGTCCACCTTGGGGCCGGACACATCCAGGTCTCCTTTTGGGAGGTTCACGTCCACCTCGGGGCCTTCCCCTTCATCCCAAATTTGGGCATTTTGAACTTGGGCATCTTGAATTTCCCCTCAGGCCCGTGAATGTCCACGTCAGGAGCCTCAATGTCCACTTTGGGGCCCTTGATGTCCAGTTCAGGCCCCTTCAGGTCACCCTCCAGCTTTGGAGCAGAAACATCAATGTCACCCTTGATTTTGGGGCCTTTCAGATTGAAATCAACGTCGGGCATGGAGATCTTGGGGGCCTTGATGTGCATCTCGGGCATCTTGAACTTGGGGCCTTTGATCTTCCCCTCTGGCCCCTCCATGTCCACCTCTGGCCCTTCAATGTCCACCTTGGGGCCTTTGATGTCAACGTCCGGCAAGTTCAGGTCCCCTTCAATTTTTGGTGCGGACAGATCGACGTCCAGCCCCCCTTTGACCTTGGGACCTTTCAGGTTGAGGTCCAGGTCCGGCATGGACAGGTTGGGAGCTTTGATGTTCATCTCGGGCATTTTGAATTTGGGGCCTTTGATTTTCCCTTTCGGACCCTCGACATCGACGTCGGGAACTTCCACGTCCACCTTGGGTCCCTTCAGGTCCACCTGGGGCAGGGACACGTCCACGTCCCCCTTGACTTTGGGGCCCTTCAGGTTGAGGTCGATGTCGGGCATGGAGATCTTGGGGGCCTTGATGTGCATCTCGGGCATCTTGAACTTGGGGCCTTTGATCTTCCCCTCGGGCCCCTCAATGTCCACCTCCGGACCTTCAATGTCCACTTTGGGGCCGGACACGTCCAGTTCTCCTGTGGGCAGGTTCACGTCCACCTCTGGCCCCTCCCCTTTAAACCCAGGAACACCAAATTTGGGCATTTTGAACTTGGGCATTTTGATTTTCCCCTCCGGGCCGTGAACGTCCACGTCGGGGGCCTCGACGTTGACCTTGGGGCCCTTGATGTCCACCTCAGGACCCTTCAGCTCCCCTTCCAGTTTGGGGGTGGACAGGTCAAACTCCCCCTTCATCTTGTGCCCCTTCAGGTTCAGCTCCACGTCCGGCATCGACACTTTGGGTGAAGAAATGTTCAGAAAAGGCATTTTGAATTTGGAGCCCTTGGATTTCCCCTGCACGTCCAAATCCGGAGCCTGGACCTCGACTTTCGGGCCGGACAGTTCCACCTCAGGCTTCTTAACCTTCACATCCACCTCGGGGCTTTGAACTTTTGGGCCAGAAAAGCCAAACTTGGGGAGTTTAAACCTGGATTTTTTAGCTTTTCCTTCCAGGTCCACCTTCGGCCCCTCCAGCTCAAGCTCCGGCCCCTTGATGTCCACTTTGGGGGCCTTCAGCTCGCCCTCCACGCTGGGCAGAGAAGCGTCGAGGTCGCCTTTCAGTTTGGGGCCCTTCAGGTTGAGGTCGATGTCGGGCATGGAGATCTTGGGGACGTTGAACTGCAGCTCCGGCTTCTTCAGCTTGGGGCCCTTCAGTTTCCCTTCGGGGCCTTCCACGTCCAGCTCGGGGACAGAAACGTCGACTTTTGGACCCGAAATGCTGACCTCGGCCTCAGGGAGGTTCACGTCCACCTCGGGGCCTTCCACTTTGGGCCCAGAAAAGCCGAATTTGGGCATCTTGAATTTGGGCATTTTGATTTTCCCTTCTGGGCCGTGAATGTCCACGTCGGGTGCCTCGATGTCCAGTTTGGGGCCTTTGATGTCCAGTTCAGGCCCCTTCAGGTCACCCTCCAGCTTTGGAGCAGAAACATCGATGTCACCCTTCAGTTTGGGGCCCTTCAGGCTGAAATCAACGTCGGGCATGGAGATCTTGGGGGCCTTGATGTGCATCTCGGGCATCTTGAACTTGGGGCCTTTGATCTTCCCCTCTGGCCCTTCCAGATCAACGTCGGGGAGATCAACATCGACTTTGGGGCCCTTGATGTCGATGTCTGGGGCTTTCAGGTCACCCTCCAGCTTTGGAGCAGAAACGTCGACGTCTCCCTTCAATTTGGGGCCCTTCAGGTTGAAGTCAACGTCGGGCATGGAGATCTTGGGAGCTTTGATGTGCATCTCAGGCATCTTGAACTTGGGGCCCTTCACCTTCCCCTCTGGGAGGTCAATGTCCACCTCTGGCCCTTCAATGTCCACCTTGGGGCCGGACACATCCAGGTTTCCTGTCGGGAGGTTCACGTCCACCTCGGGGCCTTCTGCCTTGACCCCGGGCATCCCAAATTTGGGCATCTTGAACTTGGGGAATTTTATTTTTCCTTCTGGGCCGTGAATGTCCACGTCAGGTGCCTCGATGTCCACTTTGGGGCCTTTGATGTCAATTTCGGGGCCTTTTAGGTCCCCTTCCAGCTTGGGGACAGAGACATCGATGTCACCTTTGACTTTGGGGCCCTTCAGGCTGAAATCGACGTCGGGCATGGAGAACTTGGGGGCCTTGATGTGCATCTCGGGCATCTTGAACTTGGGGCCTTTGATCTTCCCCTCAGGGCCTTCCAACTCAACATCGGGGAGATCAACATCGACTTTGGGGCCCTTCAGGTCAATCTCTGGGGCTTTCAGGTCACCCTCGAGCTTTGGAACAGAGACATCGACGTCCCCCTTCAGTTTGGGGCCTTTCAGGTTGAGGTCGATGTCGGGCATGGAGATCTTGGGGGCCTTGATGTGCATCTCGGGCATCTTGAACTTGGGGCCCTTCAGTTTCCCCTCAGGACACTCCAGCTCCACGTCGGGGAGGTTGACATCGACTTTGGGGCCTTTGATGTCCAGTTCAGGCCCCTTCAGGTCCCCTTCCAGCTTGGGAGCAGAAACATCCACGTCTCCCTTCAATTTGGGGCCCTTCAAGTTGAGATCAAAGTCGGGCATGGAGATCTTGGGGGCCTTGATGTGCATCTCGGGCATCTTGAACTTGGGGCCCTTCACCTTCCCCTCGGGGAGGTCAATGTCCACCTCTGGCCCTTCAATGTCCACCTTGGGGCCGGACACATCCAGGTTTCCTGTCGGGAGGTTCACGTCCACCTCGGGGCCTTCTGCCTTCACCCCGGGCATCCCAAATTTGGGCATCTTGAACTTGGGGAATTTTATTTTTCCTTCTGGGCCGTGAATGTCCACGTCAGGCACATCAATGTCCACTTTGGGGCCCTTGATGTCGATTTCGGGGCCTTTTAGGTCCCCTTCCAGCTTGGGGACAGAGACGTCGATGTCACCCTTCAGCTTTGGGGCCTTCAGGCTGAAATCAACATCAGGCATGGAGAACTTGGGGGCCTTGATGTGCATCTCGGGCATCTTGAACTTGGGGCCTTTGATCTTCCCCTCAGGGCCTTCCAACTCAACTTCGGGGAGATCAACATCGACTTTGGGGCCCTTGATGTCGATGTCTGGGGCCTTCAGGTCACCCTCGAGCTTTGGAGCAGAAGCATCGACATCGCCCTTCAGTTTGGGGCCTTTCAGATTGAGGTCGATGTCGGGCATGGAGATCTTGGGGGTCTTAAAATGCATCTCGGGCATCTTGAACTTGGGGCCCTTCACCTTCCCCTCTGGCCCCTCAATGTCCACCTCTGGCCCTTCAATGTCCACCTTGGGGCCGGACACTTCCAGGTCTCCTTTTGGGAGGTTCACGTCCACCTCGGGGCCTTCTCCCTTCATCCCAAATTTGGGCATTTTGAATTTGGGCATCTTGAATTTCCCCTCAGGCCCGTGAATGTCCACATCAGGGGCTTCAATGTCCACTTTGGGGCCTTTGATGTCCAGTTCAGGCCCCTTCAGGTCACCCTCCAGCTTTGGAGCAGAAACATCGATGTCACCCTTGACTTTGGGCCCTTCAGGTTGAAATCAACGTCGGGCATGGAGATTTTGGGGGCCTTGATGTGCATCTCGGGCATCTTGAACTTGGGCCCTTTGATCTTCCCCTCGGGACACTCCAGCTCCACGTTGGGGAGGTCCACATTGACTTTGGGGCCTTTGATGTCGATGTCTGGGGCTTTCAGGTCACCCTCGAGCTTTGGAACAGAGACATCGACGTCCCCCTTCAATTTGGGGCCCTTCAGGTTGAGGTCGATGTCGGGCATGGAGATCTTGGGGGCCTTGATGTGCATCTCGGGCATCTTGAACTTGGGGCCCTTCAGTTTCCCCTCAGGACACTCCAGCTCCACGTCGGGGAGGTTGACATCGACTTTGGGGCCTTTGATGTCCAGTTCAGGCCCCTTCAGGTCCCCTTCCAGCTTGGGAGCAGAAACATCCACGTCTCCCTTCAATTTGGGGCCCTTCAGGTTGAGATCAAAGTCGGGCATGGAGATCTTGGGGGCCTTGATGTGCATCTCGGGCATCTTGAACTTGGGGCCTTTGATCTTCCCCTCGGGGCACTCCAGCTCCACATCTGGCACATCAACGTCCACTTTGGGACCTTTCAGCGACACCTCCGGCCCTTTCAGGTCCCCTTCAAGCTTCGGCACGGACACATCTACGTCACCCTTGACCTTGGGGCCCTTCAGGTTCAGATCGAAGTCGGGCATGGAGATCTTGGGGGCCTTGAAGTGCATCTCGGGCATCTTGAACTTGGGGCCCTTCACCTTCCCCTCGGGGAGGTCAATGTCCACATCCGGGGCTTCGATGTCCACCTTGGGACCTTTGATGTCCACGTCTGGGCCCTTCAGGTCACCTTCCAGTTTCGGAGCAGAAATGTCCAAATCCCCCTTGAGTTTGGGGCCCTTCAGGTTGAGGTCGATGTCGGGCATGGAGATTTTGGGGGTTTTGAAGTGCATTTCGGGCATCTTGAACTTGGGGCCTTTGATCTTCCCCTCAGGGCACTCCAGCTCCACGTCGGGGAGATCAACATTGACCTTGGGGCCTTTGATGTCGACATCTGGGGCCTTCAAATCTCCCTCAATTTTTGGGACGGACACATCCACGTCTCCCTTGATTTTGGGGCCCTTCAGGTTGAGATCAAAGTCGGGCATGGAGATCTTGGGGGCCTTGATGTGCATCTCGGGCATCTTGAACTTGGGCCCTTTGATCTTCCCCTCGGGGCACTCCAGCTCCACATCGGGGACATCCACGTCCACTTTGGGTCCTTTCACCTCCAGATCCGGCACTTTCACGTCACCTTCTATTTTTGGGGCAGACACGCCCACGTCTCCCTTCACTTTGGCACCTTTCAGGTTCAGGTCGACATCAGGCAGAGAAAATTTCGGCGCCTTGATGTTCATCTCGGGCATCTTCAGCTTGGGGCCCTTCCACTTCCCCTCGGGACCTTCAACGTCCACCTCAGGAACGTCCACATCCAACTTGGGACCTTTAATGTTCACATCCGGACCTTTCAGGTCGCCCTCCAATTTGGGGACGGAGACATCCACGCCCCCCTTGACTTTGGGGCCTTTGAGGTTGAGATCAATGTCGGGCATGGAGATCTTGGGGGCCTTGATGTTCATCTCGGGTATCTTGAACTTGGGGCCTTTGATTTTCCCCTCCGGCAGCTCCACGTCCACCTCTGGCCCCTCAATGTCCACCTTGGGGCCGGACACATCCAGGTTTCCTGTCGGGAGGTTCACGTCCACCTCGGGGCCTTCTGCCTTGACCCCGGGCATCCCAAATTTGGGCATTTTGAACTTGGGCATCTTGAATTTCCCCTCAGGCCCGTGAATGTCCACGTCAGGAGTCTCAATGTCCACTTTGGGGCCCTTGATGTCCAGTTCAGGCCCCTTCAGGTCACTCTCCAACTTGGGGATGGAGACATCAACACCCCCCTTGACTTTGGGGCCCTTCAGGTTCAGGTCAATGTCGGGAATGGAGATCTTGGGGGCCTTGATGTGCATCTCAGGCATCTTGAACTTGGGCCCTTTGATCTTCCCCTCGGGCCCCTCAATGTCCACACTCGGCATCTCAACGTCCACCTTGGGGCCGGACACATCCAAGTCTCCTTTTGGGAGGTTCACGTCCACCTCGGGGCCTTCTCCCTTCACCCCAAATTTGGGCATTTTGAACTTGGGCATCTTGAATTTCCCCTCAGGCCCGTGAATGTCCACATCAGGGGCTTCAATGTCCACTTTGGGGCCTTTGATGTCCAGTTCAGGCCCCTTCAGGTCACCCTCCAGCTTTGGAGCAGAGACATCAACACCCCCCTTGACTTTGGGGCCCTTCAGGTTCAGGTCGATGTCGGGCATGGAAATTTTGGGGGCCTTGATGTTCATCTCGGGCATCTTGAACTTGGGGCCTTTGATCTTCCCCTCGGGCCCCTCAATGTCCACCTCTGGCCCTTCAATGTCCACCTTGGGGCCGGACACATCCAGGTTTCCAGTTGGGAGGTTCACGTCCACCTCGGGGCCTTCTGCCTTGACCCCGGGCATCCCAAATTTGGGCATTTTGAATTTGGGCATCTTGAATTTCCCCTCTGGACCATGAATGTCCACATCAGGAGCCTCAATGTCCACTTTGGGGCCCTTGATGTCCAGTTCAGGCCCCTTCAGGTCACCCTCCAGCTTGGGAGCAGAAACATCGATGTCACCCTTCAGTTTGGGGCCCTTGAGGTTAAAATCAACGTCAGGCATGGAGATCTTGGGGGCCTTGATGTGCATCTCGGGCATCTTGAATTTCGGACCCTTCACCTTCCCCTCCGGCAGCTCCACATCCACCTCTGGCCCCTCAATGTCCACCTTGGGGCCGGACACATCCAGGTCTCCTTTTGGGAGGTTCACGTCCACCTCGGGGCCTTCTCCCTTCATCCCAAATTTGGGCATTTTGAATTTGGGCATCTTGAATTTCCCCTCAGGGCCGTGAATGTCCACATCAGGGGCTTCAATGTCCACTTTGGGGCCCTTCAGGTCAATTTCGGGGCCTTTCAGGTCACCCTCGAGCTTTGGTACAGAGACATCGACGTCCCCCTTCAGTTTTGGACCCTTGAGATTCAAATCAATGTCAGGCATGGAGATCTTGGGGGTCTTAAAATGCATCTCGGGCATCTTGAACTTGGGGCCCTTCACCTTCCCCTCGGGCCCCTCAATGTCCACCTCTGGCCCTTCAATGTCCACCTTGGGGCCGGACACATCCAGGTCTCCTTTTGGGAGGTTCACATCAACCTCGGGGCCTTCCCCCTTCATCCCAAATTTGGGCATTTTGAATTTGGGCATCTTGAATTTCCCCTCAGGCCCGTGAATGTCCACATCAGGGGCTTCAATGTCCACTTTGGGGCCCTTGATGTCCAGTTCAGGCCCCTTCAGGTCACCCTCCAGCTTTGGCAGGGACACGTCCACGTCGCCCTTGACCTTGGGGCCCTTGAGGTTGATGTCCACGTCGGGCATGGAGATCTTCTGGGTCTTGATGTGCATCTCGGGCATCTTGAACTTGGGCCCCTTGATCTTCCCCTCAGGCCCCTCCAAATCCACGCCGGGCACCTCCACGTCCACCTTGGGGCCTTTGATGTCCACTTCTGGCGCTTTCAACTCCCCTTCCACCTTGGGGAGGGACACGTCCACGTCTCCCTTCACTTTGGGTCCCTTCAGGTTCAAATCCACGTCCGGCATCGAGATTTTGGGGGATTTGATGTTGAGTTTGGGCATCCGGAATTTGGGACCTTTCCATTTCCCTTCCACTCCTCCAACGTCCACCTCTGGACCCTCAATGTCCACCTCCGGCCCCGAGACGTCCACCTCTCCTTTGGGCAGGGTCACGTCCACCTCGGGCCCCTCCATTTTGGGGCCGGACACGTTGAAATGAGGCAATTTCATCTTGGGCATTTTCAGTTTGGCCTCTGGACCCTCCAGGTGGACGTCCGGGACCTCCACGTCCACCTTCGGCCCCTTGAGGTCACCTTCGACCTTGGGCAGGGACACGTCCACCTCTCCCTTCACTTTGTGTCCCTTCAGGTTCAAATCCACGTCCGGCATCGAGATTTTGGGGGATTTGATGTTGAGTTTGGGCATCTTGAATTTGGGGCCTTTCATCTTCCCTTCTGGACACTCCAAGTCCACCTCAGGCACGTCCACATCCACCTTGGGACCTTCCACATCCACCTTGGGACCTTGCACGTCGATTTTGGCACTTTCCACGTCCACTTTGGGGCCTTTCACGTCGATTTTCGGGCCCTTCAGCCCAGAAATTCCGAGGTCCCCTTTGATTTTCGGGGCCTTCAAGCCCAGATCCACATCGGGCATGGAGATTTTGGGGGTCTGAACGTTGAGTTCGGGCATTTTGAACTTGAGGCCTTTCCCTTTCACCTCCGGCCCTTCCACGTCCACGCTGGGGGCGCTGATGTCCACTTTGGGGGCAGAAATGTCCACCCTGGGGGCATTGATGTCCACTTTGGGGGCAGAAATGTCCACCCTGGGGGCATTGATGTCCACTTTGGGGGCCGAAATGTCCATCTTGGGGGCGTTGATGTCCACCTTGGGGGCAGAAATGTCCACTTTGGGGGCAGAAATGTCCACCTTGGGGGCAGAAATGTCCACCTTGGGGGCGTTGATGTCCACCTCCCCCTTGGGGAGCGTCACCTCGAGCTCGGGGCTCTCTCCCTTCACCCCAAATTTGGGCATTTTCATCTTGGGGAACCTCAGTTTGCCCTCGGGGCCTTGGACGTCCAAATTTGGCGCTTCAACCTCGACTTTGGGCCCTTTGATCTCCAGCTCGGGGCCCTTCAAGCCCGGCACGGACACGTCCAGGTCGCCGCTGGCCTTGGCGCCGTTCAGGGTCACCCCAACGTCCGGCACGGAGATTTTGGGGGCCTGGATGTCCAAACTCGGCGCCTCAACGTCCACCTTGGGGCCGGACACCGCCACGCCGCCCTTTGGGAGGTTCACGTCCAGCTCTGGACCTTCTGCTTTCACCCCGGGCATCCCAAATTTGGGCATTTTGAATTTGGGCATCTTGAATTTCCCCTCGGGGCCGTGCACGTCCACTTCGGGCGCCTCAACGTCCACCTTGGGGCCTTTGACGTCCACGCTCGGGGCGCTGACGTCCACCTTGGGGCAGGAGACGTCCACCCCCCCTTTGGGAAGGGTCACCTCGGCGCTGGGGCTCTCTCCCTTCACCCCAAATTTGGGCATTTTCAGCTTGGGGAACCTCAGTTTCCCCTCGGGCCCCTGGATCTCCATTTCTGGGCTCCCCACCTCCACTCTGGGGCCTTTGATGTCCAGCCCGGGGCTCTTCAGTTCCCCTTCCAGTTTTGGGGCACAAACATCCAGAGTTCCCCTCGCTCCGGGCCCTTTGAGGCTCAGGTCGGCGTCGGGCACGGACACCTGGGGGGTCTTGATGCTCATCTCGGGCACCCCCACCCCAATTTGGGGCCCCTTCAGGTCCAGCTGTGTCCCCCTCACTTCGCCCCCCAGGGTGGGCACGGACGCGTCCACTCCTCCCTTCAGCCCCTTCACGTCCACCTCCACGCCCTTCAGGCCGCCCCCCGGCCCGGCCACGTCCACCTGGGGACCCTTCAGCTCCACCTGGAGCCCCTTGGGGCCGAGGCCTTTGGGGTCCCCTTCCCCTCTGGGGCCCCTCAGGTTCAGGTTCACGTCCGACAGCGAAATTTGGGGCGTTTCCACCTTCTTGAAGGTGGGGCCTTTCCATTCTCCTTCCAGGGCCACCTCGGGGACGGCCACGCCCTCGGGGACGGCCACGCCCTTGGGGACATCCACGGCGGCGCCGCCGTCGCCCTGGGCGGTGAATTTGGGGAAGGTCAAGTGCGGGATTTTGATTTTCCCCTTGGCGCCATCCGTGGCTGGAACCTCTACGTCCAGTGGAGGGCAGGGGACCTTGGTGGCACCTTTGACCGCCACGTCCACCTGCGGCACCGGGGCGGTGACGTCCACCTGCGGGGCCGGAGCTTCACCGCCAGCCTGGAACCCGAATTTGGGGATTTTTAACGTCGGGATCTTGACTTTCCCCACGTCCGCTGGGGAGGAGCCGCTGAGCTCCCCGTGGGGACACGGAGCCCCTCCGGCCACGGGCAGGGACCCGTCCAGCTCCCCAAACTGTCCGTTGGCCTCCACCCGCGGCGACGCCGGCGAGGCCCCGGCGCCCTTCCAGCCCGGCAGGGATTTTCCAGTTTCTCCAGCGGGAATTTGGCTCAGGTGAAGCCCCTCAGGTGTCCCGGGCGGGTGGCCCGGCCCCGCTCGGACGTCGGCGAGGGCGAGGTCGCCGTCGCGGCCGGAGACGTCCACGGTGTAGGCGGTGACCCTGCGGGTGACCGTGATGGTTCTGCTCTGCGTCCCCTCGGCCTCGGGGCCCTCCTCGGACCTGAGCCGCGGTTTGATCTTGGTGGTGTAGATGCGCCGGTACTCCTCATCGTCGCCGCTCTGTGGGGCATGGAGATGGTGAGAGATGGATACTGCTGCCTGCCCGCGCCCATCATCATCCTCATCATCATCATCCTCATCCTCATCCTCATCCTCATCCTCATCCTCATCCTCATCCCCATCTCTGTCCTTGTCCTAATCTTCATCCCCATCCTCATCCTCATCGTCGCCGCTCTGCGGGGCACGGAGGTGGTGAGAGATGGATACTGCTGCCTGCTCGCGCCCATCATCATCCTCATCATCCTCATCCTCATCATCCTCATCCTCATCATCATCCTCATCCCCATCTCTGTCCTTGTCCTAATCCTCATCCCCATCCTCATCCTCATCGTCGCCGCCCTGCGGGGCACGGAGGTGGTGAGAGAGGGACACGGCTGCCTCCATGTGCCATCATCATCCTCATCATCATCATCACCCTCATCCTCTTCATGCCCATCCCCATCCTCTTCCTCTTTCCTCATCCCCATCCTCATCCTCTTTCCCATTCTCATCCTCATCTCATCCTCATCTTCATCATCTTCATCCTCATCCTCTTCCCCATCCTTGTACTCATCCTCTTCCTCATCATGTCCTTATCCTCCCCCATCCTCATCATCTTCATCTCCATCCTTACCTTCATCCTCCCCACCATCCTCATCCTCATTCCCCCCCATCCTCATCTCATGCTCATCTTCATCATTTTCATCCTCATCTTCATCCTCCTCCTCCCCACCATTCTCATCCTCATTCGCCCCCGTCCTCGTCTCATCCTCATCATCATCTTCATTGTTATCTTCATCCTCATCCTCATCATCCTCACCCTCATCCCCATTCTCCTCCTTCCTCGCCCTCCTCCTCCTCACTCACCAGCACGACCTCGGGGCTGCCGGGCACCAAGTCCAGCTGGCCGCAGCCGTGGCCGCAGCCGTGTCCGGCCGTGGGCGAGCGGTCCCCGCGCCGCTGCAGCCGCAGCCCCAGCGTGTGCTGGCCCAGGCTCTGCAGCAGCTGCGCCGCCTCCCCCGACTGCAGCTTGTCAAAGTAAACGGTGGCGCCGACGATCTGATCCCCTGGGGACACCGAGGGGACGGGGGACGGGGGTCAGGGGCTGGGGACACCCCAGTGACCCTGGGGACAGGGGACAGTGGCTGGGGACACCTCCATGGACACCCCAGGGACCCACAGGGACAGGGGCTGGGGACACCCCAGTGACCCTGGGGACAGGGGTCAGGGGCTGGGGACACCTCCATGGACACCCCAGGGACCCTGGGGACAGGGGCTGGGGACACCCCAGGGACCCTGGGGACAGGGGCTGGGGACACCTCCATGGACACCCCAGGGACCCACGGGGACAGGGGACAGCCAGGTCAGGGGCTGGGGAGGGGGGACATGGGGAGGGACCCCCTGTGCCCACCCGAGCGACCCCGGGGTCATCGCCCACGGGCACGGAGGCAGAAGCTCCTGAGCGCCACCAAAATGGACCAAACAACCCCAAAAATCCCATTTTGAACCCCAAAACTCTGAGGGAAGGGGGCCCTGTCCCCACCCGGGTGCCCGCGGGGTCGCCAGAGGAGGCAGAAGCTCCTGAGACGCCACCAGGATGCCCCAAACCCCCAAAACTCCAATTTTAACCCCCAAACCCTCAGGATTTGAACCCGAAACGCTTGAACCAGGGGTCAGCACCCACAGGGACTGAGACAGAAGCTCCTGAGGTGCCCCCAGGCCAGCCCAGGTGTGCCCAGAGCCCCCAGGTGTGCCGGGAGCCCCCAGGTGCTGTGCCCAGAGCCCCCAGGTGTGCCCGAGCCCCCAGGTGTTCCGGGAGCCCCCAGGTGTGCCCAGAGCCCCCAGGTGTGCCCGAGCCCCCAGGTGTGCCCCGCCCACCTTCCTGCACCACGCCCATGCGCGCGGCGGGCGAGTTCTGCTGCACGCGGCGCACGAAGACGCCGTCGTCGGTCTGGGCGATGGTGATGCCGTGGGAGCCGCTGCCCGTCCAGCTGGGCAGGAGCAGCTCCCGCGTCTCCTCGGGCTCCATCTGCGCCGGGACAGCGGCAGGGGTCAGGGGTCAGGGGGCAGGGGGCAGCAGGGATGGACACAGGGATGGACACGGGGCTGGGCATGGCTGGGGTCAGTGGGGCCGGACACCGGGTCAGGGACTGGACACCGGGTGTGGGCTGGACAAGGGGTCAGGGGTCAGGGTGGGTCTGGACACCGGGGGTGAGGTCAGGGCAGTGGCTGTGGGGTCTGCAGGAGGGGATGGACACAGGTCTGGGGTCAGAGGAGGGGATGGACACAGGTCTGGGGCTGTGGATGGACACAGGTCTGGGGTCAGAGGAGGGGCTGGACACAGGTCTGGGGCTGGACACTGGGGCTGGACACGGGTCTGGGGCTGTGGATGGACACTGGGGCTGGGGCTGGACACTGGGCTGGGGTCAGGGTGGGTCTGGGGGTGGGGTCAGGGTGGGGCTGGGGTCAGGGTGGGGCTGGGGGTGGGGTCAGGGTGGGTCTGGGGTCAGGGTGGGTCTGGGGTCCCAGGAGGGCCCGGGTGGCCCCGCTGACCTTGGTGGGCCCCGGTGCCGGTCCCGGATCCGCCCCTGGAATCCTCGGGCCTCGCTCGGGAACCTCGCGGCGGCTCCGGTGACGCCTCCCGGCCTGGGGGGACAGCGGGGACACGGTGGGGACATGGGGGGGACACGGGGGGGACACGGGGGGGACACGCCCAGGACACGCCCAGGACACCCCCGGGACACTTTGGGGACACTTTGGGGCCCCCCCCCGATGTCCCCAGGGCCAGCGCGGAGCCCGCGGATTTTTGGGATTCGCGGGAATTCCGGTCGGGAAGGGCGGGGCAGCGGGGGGGGGGGGGGGGGGTGTCACCTGTCCCCTGCCACCCCTCCCTTGTCACCTGTCAACTGACCCCTCCCCCCGAAATTCTGAGGGAATTTCTCCGTTTTTAGACAATTCCGGGGAATTTTGGTTTTGCACAAACCCCCCCCCCCCAAAAAAAAAAAACGAGGAGGGGGACGCGGGGGGGGGGGGCGGTGACACCGGGGGGGGGGCGGGGACACGCGGGGGGGGGTCGCGCGCTGCCGGTGCCCCCCCCCCCCGCCCCCCCCCCGTGCCGGGGGTGCCCCCGCCGGGGCCGCCGCGGGCCCGGAAGGTTCTGGAAGGCTCCGAAGGCTCCGCGCGGCGTTGGCCAAACTGGTTGGTGACTCAGAGCGGGGGGGGGGGGGGACCCGGGGGGGCCCGGGGGTGACTCAGAGCGGCCCCGAGCGCTGGGAGCGGCACCCGCGCCAGGAATGGGCCGAAATCCGCATTTTTCGCCGCTTTTTCACCGCTTTTTCCACATTTTCCCCATTTTTCCTCGCGGCGGGGGGGGGGGGGGGGGGGGGGGGTCACACGATCCCCTCCCCCCCCCCCCAGCAGCGCCGCCCCCCCCGCGCCCCCCGCGCTATTTTTGGGGTGCAAACCACGTGCGCCCCCCCTCCCCCCCCCCCCGCGGTATTTTTAGTGCCCCCCCCTCCCCCCCCCGCACCCAAAAAGCCGCAGAGGGACGGGGGGGGGAGGGGAGGGGAGGGGGGGGAGGGGCTGTCACCGGGGTCACCCCCGCCCCTCCCCCCCCGGGGTCACCCGGGGCTCCCCAGGGGCACCGGGACCCCCCCCCCCCCCCCCGGGGCTGATTTGGGGTTTTGGGGCCCCCCCGGTGCCGCCTCCGCTGTCGCTGTCACCAAAGGGGGGTCCCCAATCCCCTCCCCCACCTCCCCATTTTTTCCCTTTTTCCCCCAGTTTTCCCCCAGTTTTTCCATTTTTTCCCATTTATTTCCCCAGTTTTCCCCCAGTTTTTCCCTTTTTTTCCCATTTTTTTCCCCATTTTTCCCATTTTTTAACTCCCCGCCCGGGGCCAGACCCGGATTTTGGAGGGGGGGAGGGGGGAATCCCCAAATTTGGGGGGTCCCGGGGACCCCCGCAGGAAACAGCAAATCCCGGAAAAGCTCCCCAAAAAACGGGGGGGAATGGGAAAAAATGGGGGGAAAAATGGGGGGGGGGAAATGGGGGGAAAAATGGAAAAATAAATGGGAAAAAATGGGGGGAAAAATGGAAAATAAATGGGAAAAAATGGGGGGAAAATGGGAAAATAAATGGGAAAAAATGGGGGGAAAAATGGGGGGGTAAAATGGGGGGAAAAAATGGGGGGAAAAAATGGAAAATAAATGGGAAAAAATGGGGGAAAATGGGAAAATAAATGGGAAAAAATGGGGGGAAAAATGGAAAAAATGGGAGGAAAATGGGGGGAAAATGTGGAAAAAGTTGGGAAAAAGTGGGAAAAAATGGGGGGAAAATGGGGAAAAAATTGAAAAAAATATGGGGGAAAATGGGGAAAATGAGGGAAAAATTGGGGAAAATTGGGGGAAAAAAGGGGGAGAAGCTGGGAAAGAAACCCCAGGACCAGGAGCAGGAGGAGGAGGAGGCGCGGGCGGGGCCCGCGGCCGGTACCGGTCGGACCGGCTGGAGCGAGAGTCCCGCGGGCGCGGGCCCCGCGCGGCTCCGGGAGGGTCCCGGACCGGTTCCACCGGGTCCGGCCCGGCCGCTGCCCGCGGCCACGCGCGGCGGCGCCGGCCCCGTCCGGGGGTGTCCCCGGCCCCGCCCCGGCCCCCGCCCCGCGGCGGCCCCGAAACCCCCGAAAGGCTCCGGGGTGCGGGGAGGGGGCGCGCGGGGGGATCGGGGGGGGGGGGGGGCGGAATCTGGGGGTCCCCGGGGGGGGGGCGGGGTCGGGGTGGGGCGGGGGAGTCCCCAAATTCGGGGGGGGGGGGGGGGGGGGGGGGGGTGGGGGGGGCAGAGGGGGAAGTGGCGCCCGGAGCGGCCGCGCCCCAAAAACCGCAGCGACCGCGGGGGGGGGGGAGAGGGGGGATCCCCCCTCCCCAAATCCGCGAATCCCCCTCCCCAAAATCCCCAAACCCCCGAATCCCCCTCCCCAAAATCCCCAAACCCCCGAATCCCCCTCCCCAAAATCCCCAAACCCCCGAATCCCCCGCCCCAAATCCGCGAATCCCCCTCCCCAAAACCCCCAAACCCCCGAATCCCCCGCCCCAAACCCCCGAATCCCCCGCCCCAAAACCCCCAAACCCCCGAATCCCCCTCCCCAAATCTCCCTTCCTTGGGGGGCTCTGGGAACCCCAAAATCGCCCCCCCCCCCCCCAAAAAGCGCCGCCCCCGCGCTGCGAGCGGCGCTGATGAGCGTTAATTACCGAACCCTCATTAACCGGGCGCCCACGCGCGGCCGCGCCCTCGCGGGATCCCGGGGATCCCCCCCCGCCCCAGAATCCGCACCGGGAGCCCCCCCTGGGGTCCCCCCGGTGCGGGCGGGGCCCTGAGGGGGGGGGAAACCGCGGCCCCGCCCCCACCGGGGACTCCCCGGGCGCGGCCGGAGGGGGGGGGGGGGAATGGGGGGGGGGCCACGCCCTGAGCGCGCCCGGGACCCCCGGGACCCCCCCGGGACCCCCCGGAGCCGTCACGGGACACGCGGGGGTTCCCCCCCCCCTCCCCCGGAGTTCGCGGCGCTCCCGGAGCCCCCCCGGGACAAACGAACCCCCCCCCCCCCCCCCGCCCCCGAACCCACGGCGGTACCGGAGCCCCCCGAGACCGTCACGGGACCCCCCCGCAGCTCGGGACACCCCCGGGACCTCCGGAACCCCCCGGGACCTCCGGAACCCCCCGGGACACCCCCGGGTCACTCTCGGCACCACCGGGACCAACTCGCGGCACTCCCAGAACCTCCCGGGCCCGTCCCGGGACCCCTCCCCGCCCTCCCGGGGCTCCCGGAGCCCCCCGGGACTCCCCCGGACACTTCCCCGGCAACTACCGGGACCACCGGAACCGTCCCGGGACCGTCCCGGGACCCCTCCCGCCCCTCCCGCAGCCGCCGCCCGCCCCGGTGCGCTCCCGGTGCGGTCCCGGTACCTGCGCGCTGCGGGCTCAGCGGCCGGGCCGGGCCATGGCCGGTGCCGGGTGTGGCGGTGCCGGTGCCGGTACCGGAGCGGCCCCGGCGGCTCGGTCCGTGCGGAGTGGCCGCGCCCGGGCGGCTCCCGGCTCTTGTAGGGCGGCGGAGCCTCCCCCGCCCCCGGGGAGGGCCCGGCCCGGCCCGGCCCCGGGACAGGGAGCGGCCCGGGACAGCCCCGAGCGAGCGGCAGCGGAGCGGGAGCGGCCGCGGCGCGCCCGGGACTGGGAATGGGAACGGCGGCGGGGCGGGACCGGGACCGGGACCGGTTCTGGACCTGGTACGGGGCGGTTCTGGGCTCGGGACGGGCCGGGTCCGGGACTGGGACAGGGCGGCTCTGGGCCCGGTTCTGGGCCCGGTCTGGGTCCGGTTCTGGTCCCGAGACGAGTCAGATTCTGGGCCCGGGACGGTCCCGGTTCTGGTCCCGGTACGGGGCGGTTCTGGTCCCGGTTCTGGTCCCGGTTTTGGTCCCGGTACGGGGCGGTTCTGGTCCCGGTCTAGTCCCGGTTCTGGTCCCGGTCTAGTCCCAGTTCTGGGCCTGCTCTAGTCCCGGGTCTGGTGCCGGATCGGAGCAATTCCAGGCCTGGTCTGGTCCCGCTTCTGGTCCCGGTCTGGGTCGGTTCTGGTCCCAGTTCCAGCCCCGGTATAATCCCGGTTCTGGTCCCAGTTCAGTCCTGGTCTAGTCCGGGTTCTGGGCCTGCTTCTGGGCCGGGTTCTGGATCCAGTTCTGGTTCTGGACCGGGGCTGTTCTGGGCCCGGTTCTGGGCCCGGTTCTGGGCCTGGTTCTGGGCCCGGTCCGGGTTGTTCTGGGCCCGGTCCGGGGTTGTTCTGGGCCCGGTTCTGGGCCCGGTTCTGGGCCTGGTTCTAGGCCCGGTCCAGTCCTGGTCTTGGTCCCAATCCTGTCCCAGTTCTGAACCCGGACCTTCCCCAGGGCTGGTTCTGACTCCGATCCTGGGTCAGTTCCCACCCAGTCCCGGTCCTGGTCACGATCCCGGTCCCGGTTCTGATCCCGATCCGGTCCTAGTTTTAATCCCAGCCCTGGTCCAGTTCCGGTTCCGGTCCCGGTTCTGATCCCAGCCCTGGTCCAGTTCCGGTTCCGGTCCCGATCCAGTCCCACTCCTAAACCTGATCCAGTCCCGGTTCTGATCCCGGTTCCAGTCCCGGTTCTGGTCCCGGTTCCGGTCCCGGTTCTGGTCCCGGTTCCGGTCCAGGGTCCATTGGACAATCCCGGACCCCCCCCTCCCCCCCCAGGTGAGTCCCAAGCCCCGCCCCCCCCAGGTAACCCCAACTTCCCCCCAGGTGAGCCCCAAACCCCAGAACTGGGGGGCACTGGGGGGCACTGGGGGGCACTGGGGGTGTCGGGACCCTCAGCGCTGCTCCCAGTTTGGCCCAGTCCATGCTGGGAGCCAAAATCTTCCCAAAATCCCCAACTTTTCCCACTCTTGAAAATTTCTCCCAATTTCCCCAAATTCCTCCAAATTCTCCTGAATTTCCCCCAAATTCCTCCAAATTCTCCTGAATTTCCCCAGATTCCCCTGAAATTCTCCCCAAATTTCCCAAAATTTCCCAAATTCCCCTTCCCAATCTCTTTCCCCACCTGCGGGTCCGAGGCCGTTCCCGGTGGGACCGGGGCCCATTTTGGGACAATTTTGGGCCATTTTGGGAAAAATTTGGGCCGATTTTGGGATGTTTTGGGCCAATTTTGGGGCTGATTTTGGGGCTGTTCCTGCTGGGACCGATCCCGGGCCATTCCCAAGGTGGTGCCGGGACCATTTTGGGGCCGTTTTGGGGCCGTTTTGGGGCCGTTTTGGGGCCGTTCCTGGGCGGGATCGGGGCCGGTCCCGGGCGGTTCTGGGGTTGGTTCTGGGGCCATTCCCGGGCCCATTTTGGGGTCATTCCGGGGCTGTTTTGGGGCCGTTCCGGGGCCATTCTGGGGCTGATCCGGAGCTGATCCCGCGGCTGTTTCGGGTCCATTCCCGGGCCCGTTTTGGGGCAATTCCAGGGCGGTTCCGGGGCCGTTCTGGAGCCAATCTCGAGGCTGTTCCCGGGCGGTTCTGGGATCGTTCCCGGGGCTCTTTTGGGGCCGTTCCCGGGCCGATCCCGGGACCGATCTGAGTCCGACCCGGAGCCGATCCCGGGCCCGTTTTGGGGCCGCTCCCGGGGCAGTCCTGGGGCCGCTCCGGGGCTGTTGGGGGGGCGTTTTGGGGCCGCTCCCGGGCCCGTTTTGGGGCCGCTCCGGGGCTGTTTTGGGGCCGCTCCCGGGCCCGTTTTGGGGCCGCTCCCGGGCCCGTTTTGGGGCCGCTCCGGGGCTGTTTTGGGGTCGCTCCCGGGCCCGCTCCGGGGCTGTTTTGGAGCCGATCCGGGGCCGTTCCGGGCGGTCCCGGAGCCTCCGGTGCCAAATCCCGGCGCATTCCCGAGCGCTGCCTCATCGCCCCCGCCCCCCCCGGCCCCGCCCCGGCCCCGCCACGCCCGGGGGGACACGGGGGGGACACGGGGGGGGACACGGGGGGGGAGGGGACACGGGGGGGACACGGGGGGGACACGGGGGGGGAGGGGACACGGGGGGGAGGGGACACGGGGGGGGACACGGGGGGGACACGGGGGGGGAGGGGACACGGGGGGGGAGGGGACACGGGGGGGGGGGTGGGGGCGGGGCGGATCCGCTGTCACCTCCAGATGTGGCGACACCGCTGGCAGGGACACGGGGGGGGGGCGGGGGGGGGGACACGAGGGGACCCCCCCGGGGCGGGGGAGGGGCAGGGCCGGGGGGGGGGGAGGGGCTGTTTGGGATTTTGGAATATTTGGGATTTTGGGCTGTTTCTTTGGGATTTTGGGATGTTTGTTGGGGATTTTGGGCTGTTTGTTTGGGATTTTGGGCTGTTTGATGGGGATTTTGGGATATTCAGGATTTTGGGCTGTTTGTTTGGGATTTTGGGATATTCAGGATTTTGGGATGTTGGGGATTTTGGGATATTCAGGATTTTGGGCTGTTTGTTCGGGATTTTGGGATGTTGGGGATTTTGAGATATTCGGGATTTTGGGCTGTTTGTTTGGGATTTTGGGCTGTTGGGGATTTTGGGATGTTGGGGATTTTGGGCTGTTGGGGATTTTGGAATATTCGGGATTTTGGGCTGTTTGTTGGGGATTTTGGTCTGTTTGTTGGGGATTTTGGGATGTTTGGGATTCCGCGCTGGCCCGGGGCCGCCGGGGGCGGGGGGGCCGCGCTCGGGGACACGTGGGCGACAAAGGGGGGGGGCGGCAGGGGGGTCTGGGGGGGGCAGCGGGGGGGGAACCCGCGGAATTGACAAAAAATTCACAAAAATTCACAAAAATTCCCAAAAATTCCCAAATTCCCAAATTCCCAAATTCCCGAACTGCCAAAGATCCCCGAATTCCCGGACTCCCAAAAATTCCCCCAAAATTTCCAAAAATTTCCACAAAAATTTCCAAAAATTCCCCAATTCCCCAAAAAAATTCCCGAATTCCCCGAAATTTCCCCCAAAATCCCCAGGAATTCCGGGATTCCCGGGGAGCCGCGGGGCGGGGCCAGCCCAGCCCGGGACACCTGGTGGCACCTTGGTGGCGCTGGGCGTGGCCGGGCAGTGGCGCTGGGCGTGGCCTGGCAGTGGCGCTGGGCGTGGCCTGGCAGCGGCGCTGGGCGTGGCCTGGCCGGGCGTGGCCCCTGGTGACGCTTTGGTGACGCTTTGGTGACACCGGGGCGTGGCCCGGCCCCGGGGATGCCCGGGCGGTGCCACCGCACCTGGGCCAGGTGTGCCCGGTGTCCCCTCCCCCCCAGGTGTGCCCGGTGTCCCCTCCCCCCCAGGTGTCCCCTCCCCCCCAGGTGTCCCCTCCCCCCTGGGATTTGGGGCCACCACCCGGGGGTGACTCAGGAGGGAACTGGGACCGAACTGGGACCGAACTGGGACCGAACTGGATCCAGATGTGGCCGCGGGGGGGGGGGGGGCGGGGTGGGGGGAGGGGCGGGGCCACATCTGGCGCTGTCCGGAGTGGGGGAGGGGAAGCTCAGGAAGGAAATAGGGGGAGGGGTTACGGGTTTGTACTGGTTTGTACTGGTTTATGCTGGTTTATGCTGGTTTATGCTGGTTTATACTGGTTTGTACTGGGAGGGGCCCCCCAGATGTGACCGAGGGGATTCTGGGGGGGATTCCCAGAAAATTCCGGAATTTCTGCCCCAAACTCGTCGGGATTTGGGTTTTTTGTTGTTTTTTTTGGGGGTTTTTTTTTGGGGTTTTTGGGGCTGGGGTCACCCCGGGACCCCCCAAAATTCCCGGGGCTGCTCCGGGTTCTCGTCCTGATCAAAGCTTTTGAGGGATTTGAAGGAAAAATTGGGAATTCTGGATGGCATGGGACCCCCCTGGAATGTCCCAAAATCCCCCAAATCCTCCCCAAAAAATCCCCCAAAAGACCCCAAAATCTCCCAAATCCTCCCCAAAAAATCCCCCAAAAAAACCCCAAAATCTTCCAAATCCTCCCCAAAAAATCCCCCCAAAAATCCCCAAAATCCCCAAATAAAACCCAAACCCCCCCCAAAAAAACCGGAAAACCTCAAACCCCCCAGAAATCCCAAAATCCCCCCAAAAACGCAAAAAAAACCCCAAATTCCCCAAAAAACCCCAAACCACTCCAAACTCTCGTCCTGTCCCAAACTCTTTATTGGATGGAAAAGCAAAAACTCCCAGAGGGCCCCAAAATCCCGGAATTTCAGCCCAAAAACTCCCGGAATTTCAGCCAGAAATCCTGGGATTCGAGCCCAAAATCCCAGGATTTCAACCCAGATTTTATTTAAAGATCTCCCCCCGCCCGAAGGGCTCCGAAACTTTTCAATTTCCGAGCGGAACAAACGGAGTTTTTGCCTGAAATCGCCGGGGTTTCCTTTGTGGGTTCCGCCCCGGCTGCAAGGCCGCGAGGCCCCGGGAGGTTTTTGCCCAAAACCGCGGGGTTTTGTCCCGTTTTTCACTTGAAGATCTTGCCCTGGTTGAAGGGTTTGCCCACGTGGCTGAAGTCGCCCTCCCACAGGAAATACTCGGCCACCAGCGCCCGGCACTCGGCGCTGCCGGGGTCCAGCTTGCGCCAGGTGTAGGACTCGTAATCCACCTGCCAGTCCGGGCACAGCTGCGGAAACGGGGCGAGAAACAGAGAAATTGGGAGTTTGTTACAAAAAAATGGAAATTATCAGCGAAAAGTGCAAAAAAAATCCGATATTCCCAGAGAAAACTGCATGGAAATTGGATATTCCTGGGGGTTTTGGGGTGTTTTGGGGTGTAGGACTCGTAATCCACCTGCCAGTCCGGGCACAGCTGGGGGAAAAACCAGGGAAAATGGGAATTATTGACAAAAATCACAATTTTCTGCAAAAAAACCTGATATTCCCAGTGAAAACCCCACTAAAATCAAATATTCCTGGGGGTTTTGTGGGGTTTTGGGATTTCTGGGATTTCTGGCAGGTGTAGGACTTGTGATCCACCTGCCAGTCCGGGCACAGCTGCGAAAACGGGGCGAAAAACAGAGAAATTGGGAGTTTTGGGGTTTTTTTGGGATTTTCTCACCGTGAAGGCAGCTCCTGCCCCTCCTCACCCAGACCTTGGATTTTGGGCTATTTTGGGCCATTTCAGTGGGGATTTTTGGGTTTTTCTCCCTGTAAATCCCTCCCTGTGGGATTTTTTGGGTTGAATTTTGGGATTTTTGGGATTTTCTCCCCCTAAACCCCATCCCATGGATTTTTTTGGGGTGAATTTTGGGATTTTTGGGATTTTCTCACCGTGAAGGCAGCTCCTGCCCCCTCCTCACCCAGACCATGGATTTTGGGATATTTTGGGCCATTTCAGTGGGGATTTTTGGGTTTTTCTCCCTGTAAACGCCTCCCCCATGGATTTGCTGGGATTTCTTTGGGGTGAATTTTGGGAATTTTGGGGTTTTTTTGGGATTTTCTCACCGTGAAGGCCAGCTCCTGCCCCCTCATCACCCAGACCTTGGATTTTGGGCTATTTTGGGCCATTTCAGTGGGGATTTTTGGGATTTTCTCCCCCTAAACCCCATCCCATGGATTTTTTGGGTTGAATTTTGGGTTTTTTGGGATTTTCTCACCGTGAAGGCCAGCTCCTGCCCCCTCATCACCCAGACCCCCGAGATGCTGCTGTCGTGGTCCTTGCCAAAGAGCACCACGGAGGCGAAGGCGTTCTTGCGCAGCTTGTCCAGGCGCTGGAACATCCCTGGCACGGGGAAAACGGGGGAAAATGGGAAAAACGGGGAAAAATGGGGGAAAACGGGAAAAACGGGAACAATCCGAGGAAAAACGGGGAAAAATGGGGGAAAATGGGAAAAACGGGAACAGTCCGAGGAAAAAACGGGGAAAAATGGGGGAAAATGGGAAAAACGGGAACAGTCCGAGGAAAAACAGCAAAAAATGGGGAAAAAAATTCGGGAAAAATCAGAGGAAAAACGGGAAAAAATGGGGGAAAGTTCGGGAAAAAATTCAGGAAAAACGGGAAAAAATGGGGAAAAAAATTTGGGAAAAATGGGGGGGAAATGGGGAAAAATGGGGGATTTGGGAAAAATGGGAACAGGCCGAGGAAAAATTCGGGAAAAAATGGGGGAAAACGGGGAAAAAATCGGGAAAAATAGGGGAAAATAGGGGAAAATGGGAAAAATCAGAGGAAAAACAGGAAAAAATGGGGAAAAATAGGAAAAAAATTCGGGAAAAATGGGGAAAAATGGGAACAGTCAGAGGAAAAACAGGAAAAAAATGGGGAAAAATTCGGGAAAAATGGGGAAAAACAGGAAAATGGGGAAAATGGGGAAAAAAGGTAAATATGGGAAAAAGAACGGGAAAAAATTGGGGAAAATGGGAAAAACGTGGGAAAAGGGGTAAAAATAGGAAAAAAAAAAAGGCAAAGAGAGAAAAAAAGGAAAGGGGATGGAAAATTTGAGAGAAAACAGAGGAAAAAAAGAGGAAAAAAGGAGAGAGAAAAGGAAAGGGAGGAAAGAGGGGAAAAGGGAAGGAGAAAAAAGGAGAGGGGAAAAGGGGCAGGGAGGAAGAGGAGGGTGAGGAGGGTGAGGAAGGTGAGGAAGGTGAGGAAGGTCTGGCTCAGCTCCTCGGGGTGGGACAGGACAAGGACAAGGACAGGGATGGACAGGGGTGGGGATGAGGATGAAGATGATGATGAGGATGATGATGATGAGGATGAGGGTGAGGAAGGCCCACCTGTGATGAGGTTGCAGCTCATGAAGGTCTCGGGGTGGGGAAGGGCAGGGATGGGGATGGGGATGAAGGATGAGGATGAAGGATGAAGATGAGGATGAGGATGATGATGATCCTGACGGTGATGAAGGCCCACCTGTGATGAGGTTGCAGCTCATGAAGGTCTGGCTCAGCTCCTCGGGGTACCGGTACTGGCAGTACCACAGGGACCAACCCTCGGGGTCAAAGTGCTCCCAGAAGTGCGGCAGGGCCACGCTCAGCGTGTCCTCGTTGGAGTATTTGCGCTTGAACTCGTCCAGGACAAACGGACTGCGGACAGACAGGGTGACCCCGGTGACCCCTGACCCTGCAGAGCGACCCCTGACCCCGCAGAGTGACCCCTGACCCCACAGAGTGACCCCTGACCCCCGTGGTGTCCCCGTGTCCCCACGCTCAGCGTGTCCTCGTTGGAGTATTTGCGCTTGAACTCGTCCAGGACAAACGGACTGCGGACAGACAGGGTGACCCCGGTGACCCCTGACCCCGCAGAGCGACCCCGGTGACCCCTGACCCCGCAGAGTGACCCCGGTGACCCCTGACCCCGCAGAGGGACCCTCAGGTGTATCTCAGGTGTGTCTCAGGTGTCCCCAGGTGTGTCCCCAGGTATCCCCAGGTGTGTCCCAGGTGTATCTCAGCTGTCCCCAGGTGTCCCCAGGTGTGTCCCAGTGTCCCCAGGTGTGTCCCCAATCCCCCCAGGTGTCCCCAGGTGTGTCCCAGCTGTCCCCAGGTGTGTCCCCAATCCCCCCAGGTGTCCCCAGGTGTCCCCAGGTGTGTCCCAGTGTCCCCAGGTGTCCCCAGGTGTATCTCAGGTGTCCCCAGGTGTCCCCAGGTGTGTCCCAGGTGTATCTCAGCTGTCCCCGGGTGTGTCCCAGGTGTCCCCAGGTGTATCCCCAATCCCCCCAGGTGTGTCCCAGGGTCCCCAGGTGTATCTCAGGTGTCCCCCCAGTCCCCCCAGGTATCCCCAGGTGTGTCCCCACCTCTTGGGCAGGTGAGCAAAGGGGTCCTTGGCCTTGGGCTCGGCTGCCAGGACCTGCTCGCACTCGTCCAGGTGTGTCCAGGTGTGTCCAGGTGTGTCCCCAATCCCCCCAGGTGTATCTCAGGTGTCCCCAGGTATCCCCAGGTGTGTCCCAGAGTCCCCAGGTGTGTCCCCAATCCCCCAGGTATCCCCAGGTGTGTCCCAGAGTCCCCAGGTGTATCTCAGCTGTCCCCAGGTGTGTCCCAGGTGTATCTCAGGTGTCCCCAGGTATCCCCAGGTGTGTCCCCACCTCTTGGGCAGGTGAGCAAAGGGGTCCTTGGCCTTGGGCTCGGCTGCCAGGACCTGCTCGCACTCGTCCAGGTGTGTCCAGGTGTGTCCAGGTGTGTCCCCAATCCCCCCAGGTGTATCTCAGGTGTCCCCAGGTGTCCCCAGGTGTGTCCCCAATCCCCCCAGGTGTCCCCAGGTGTGTCCCAGGTGTGTCTCAGCTGTCCGCAGGTGTGTCCCCAATCCCCCCAGGTATCCCCAGGTGTCCCCAGGTGTATCTCAGGTGTATCTCAGGTGTCCCCAGCTGTGTCCCCACCTCTTGGGCAGGTGTGCAAAGGGGTCCTTGGCCTTGGGCTCGGCTGCCAGGACCTGCTCGCACTCGTCCAGCTCCTCCTCGGGCTGCGGCCGCTTCTCCTCCTTCCGGGGGGGCTTCTCCTTCCTGGGGGGCTCCTTCTCCCCCTTCTCCCCCTTCTCCCCCTTCCTGGGGGGCTCCTTCTCCTTCTCCTTCCGGGCCTGGCTCTCCGCAAACTTCTTGGCTTTTCCACACAAAAAAATCTCGTTATTTTGGGGGTTTTTAGGCAAAAAAACGCACAAAAATTCGCATTTTTTACATGATAAAATCAGATTATTTTGGGGGTTTTTAGGTAAAAAAACGCCCAGAAATTCGCATTTTTTACATGATAAAATCAGATTATTTTGGGGGGTTTTAGGCAAAAAAAACGCCCAGAAATTCGCATTTTTTACATGATAAAATTAGATTATTTTGGGGGTTTTTAGGTAAAAAATGCACAAAAGTTCACATTTTTTACATGACAAAATCAGATTATTTTGGGGTTTTTTTTTTAGGCAAAAAATGCCCAAAAATTCGCATTTTTCACAGAATAAAATCAGATTATTTTGGGTTTTATTCGGTAAAAAAATGCCCCCAAATTCACATTTTTTGCGCATTTTTTACCCTAGAAAACGCCTTTTAAACTCTCCTAAAATTCGCATTTTCTGCTCTTTTTTCACCTGGAAAAACAAAGGGTCCCCACGAGTCACCAGGTGCCCCCCAGGTGTGTGCCCAGGTGTGTTACACCCCCCCAGATGTGCCCAGGTGTGTGCCCAGATGTGCCCAGGTGCCCCAGGTGTGCCCCCACCATCGAACTGGGCCATCCTCTGGCACAGCTGCACCTCCCCCAGCACGGCCTTGAACTGGGGCTGGTTCAGGCAGGTGAGGAACCAGCGCGTGACGTTGCCAAAGGGGCCCCGGAACGCAGGGTCCAGCACCTGGGGAGAGAAAAACGGCCTGAGATAGATACATCTGGGATACACCTGGGATACACCCCAAAAACAGCCTGGGATACACCCCAAAAACAGCCTGAGAACACCTGGGATACACCCCAAAAACAGCCTGAGATACACCCCAAAAACAGCCTGAGAACACCTGGGATACACCTGAGAGACACCCTGAGAACACCTGGGATACACCCCAAATACACCCCAAAAAACAGCCTGAGATACACCCCAAAAACAGCCTGAGAACACCTGGGATACACCTGAGATACACCTGAGATACACCCCAAATACAGCCTGAGAACACCTGGGATACACCCCAAAACCAGCCTGAGATACACCCCAAATACACCCCAAATACACCCCAAAAACAGCCTGAGATACACCCCAAAAACAGCCTGAGAACACCTGGGATACACCCGATATACACCTGGGATACACCCCAAATACGGCCTAACTGCACCCTAAATGCAGCCTAAACACACCTGGGACCCCAAACCACACCCTATGTACACCTGGGACACCCTGAATACACCTGGGATCCCCAAAATCACCTGCAGGACACCCCTAAACCCCTCTGGGGTTCCAAAAAACCTCCCTGGCACTTCTAGAATGCCCCCAAACTGACCCAAAACCGACCCCAAATCCCCCAAACTGACCCAAAACCGACCCCAAATCCCCCAAACTGACCCAAAACCGACCCCAAATCCCCCCAAACTGACCCAAAACCGACCCCAAATCCCCCGAAACGCCCCCAAATCCCCCCAAACTGACCCAAAACCGACCCCAAACCCCCCCAAACTGACCCCAAATCCCCCCAAACTGACCCAAATCCCCAAAACACCCCCAAATCCCCCCAAACTGACCCAAAACCGACCCCAAATCCCCCAAACTGACCCAAAACCGACCCCAAATCCCCCAAACTGACCCAAACTGACCCCAAATCCCCCAAACTGACCCAAAACCGACCCCAAATCCCCCGAAACGCCCCCAAATCCCCCCAAACCGCCCCAAAATCCCCACGATTTCCCCCAAATCCCCTGTGGTACCTGTTTGTAGAGCCAGAGCAGGGCGCAGACCAGGCTCACCCTCTGGGAACCCCCAAAACTGACCCCAAATCCCCAAAACCGACCCCAAACTGACCCAAACCGACCCCAAATCCCCCGAAATGCCCCCAAATCCCCCCGATTTCCCCCAAATCCCCGGGGTACCTGTTTGTAGAGCCAGAGCAGGGCGCAGACCAGGCTGATGTCGGCCAGGCTCACCCTCTCCCCCACCAGGAAGGTTCTGGTCCTCAGGTGCCCGTCCAGGACCCCCAGCACCTTCCGCACCTCCTCCTTGGCCAGCTCGGTGGCCTGCGGGGGCGGAACGGGGGGGACCCCAAAAATGGGATGGGGGAACTGGAATTGGGATGGGGGACCCGAAAATGGGGAGAGGAACCCCGAAAATGGGATGGGGGACCCCAAAATGGGGAGAGGAACCCCGAAAATGGGATGGGGGAACTGGAATTGGGATGGGGGACCCGAAAATGGGGAGAGGAACCCCGAAAATGGGATGGGGGACCCCAAAATGGGGAGAGGAACCCCGAAAATGGGATGGGGGACCCCAAAATGGGGAGAGGAACCCCGAAAATGGGATGGGGGACCCGGAATTGGGATGGGGGACCCCAAAAATGGGATGGGGGACCCGAAATTGGGATGGGGGACCCGAAATTGGGATGGGGGACCCGAAAATGGGATGGGGGACCCGGAAATGGGATGGGGGACCCCAAAATTGGGATGGGGAACCCCAAAACTGGGGAGAGGAACCCCAAAACCACCCCTGACCCTCCCAAATCCCCTCCTCTCTCCCCCCCAGGACCCCCCAAAAAACCCCAAAATCTCCCCAGACCTGTTTGTTGTAGTGCAGGATGCCCAGCGTGGGAACACCCAAAAAACCCCTCAAAAAATAATTTAAAAAAATTGAGAAAAATTGCAAAAATTCCCCAAAAATTCCCCAAAATTCCCAAAAATTCCCCAAAGTTCCCCAAAATCCCCGGATGTCCCCAGACCTGTTTGTTGCAGTGCAGGATGCCCAGTGTGGGGAACGCCCAAAAACCACTCAAAAAAAAATTAAAAAAATTGAGAAAAATTGCAAAAATTCCCCAAAAAAATCCCAGAAAAATTCTCAAAAAATCCCCAGAAATGCCCCAAAAGCCCCAGACCTGTTTGTTGTAGTGCAGGATGCCCAGTGTGGGAACACCCAAAAACCCCTTCAAAAATATTTTTAAAAAATCGAGAAAAATTGCAAAAATTCCCCAAAAATTCCCCGAAAAATCCCCGAAAAATTCCCAAAAATTCCCAAGGATTCCCCCAAATCCCCGGCTGTCCCCAGACCTGTTTGTTGTAGTGCAGGATGCCCAGCGTGGGGAACACCCAGGTGCTGGCCGGGGGCACGACGTCGCTGTCGGCGAAGTTCACCCACTGCAGCACGGCAGCCGCGGCCTCGGGGGTGCTGCCCCGCAGCTCCTCCGTGCTCACTGCGCGGGAAAGGGTTAATTCATCAACCAGCCGGGTCATTAATTAGGGCAGGGACTCGTTAAAGGCCAGCAGGAATCGTTAATGAGCAAAGGGAAATCATTAACCTGGAACAAAGCCAATGAAGTTGGTGCTGCCCAGCAGCTCCTCTGGGTGGGAAAGGGTTAATTCATCAACCAGCAGGGTCATTAATCGCCCAGCATGGGCGTTAATGAGCCACGAGGGTCGCTAATTAGCCAGGGGCTCGTTAATTAGGCGAGAGGCACATTAAGGGGTGAAGGAACTGGTTAAGGGCCGAGGCGCGATCAAAGCTGTGAATTCACTGAGAAATAAAAAGGGTTAATTAATTAATTAATTAATTAACAGGCAGGGTAATTAATGAGCCAGGGGGGCGTTAATTAGGGGAGGGACTCGTTAGAGGACGGGAGGAGTCATTAATGAGCAGGGGGGGGGGATGATCATTAATGAGCTGTCCCTGATTGGTGCTGAGCTGCAGCGCGGGCAGGGAAGGGTTAATCAATTAACGAGCGCCAATCAGGAGCACAAGGGCGGCGCTAATTAGGGCCCGATCAGGCTAATCAATGACCCACCGTAGTAGGCGATGGGCAGCACTAATTAGGGCCCAATCAGGGTAATTAATGACCCACCGTAGATGGGCAGCACTAATTAGGGCCCAATCAGGCTAATTAATGACCCACCCTAGATGGGCAGCACTAATTAGGGCCCAATCAGGGTAATTAATGACCCACCGTAGATGGGCGGCGCTAATTAGGGCCCAATCAGGGTAATTAATGACCCACCGTAGATGGGCAGCACTAATTAGGGCCCAATCAGGGTAATTAATGACCCACCGTAGTAGGCGATGGCGTTGCTCTCGAAGACGCAGAATCCATCGTCCCCTTCGAAGGCCGGGACCTGCAGGGGAGATTTGGGGTAAAAACCCAAAAAACCCCAAAAAATGAAACCCCAAAAAAACCCCAAAACTTCGAATTCCCCGGTCAAAAATCGCAAATTACCCAAAAGCTTTAAATTCCCACCGCAAAAATCCCAAATTCCCGGCTCAAACGCCCCCAAAAACCTCAAATTCCCACCTAAAAAATCCCAAATCTCCACCTCAAAACTCCCCCAAAAAACCTCCAATTCTCACCTAAAAAATCCCCAAAACTTTAAATTCTCACCCCAAAAACTTTAAATTCCCTCAAAATCTCAAATCCCCCGAAAACTCCAAATTCTCTCCCAAAACCCCCCAAAAACCTCAAATTCTCACCTAAAAAAACCCCAAAATTTTAAATTCCCACCCCAAAAATCCCAAATCCGCTGACAAACCCAAACACCCCAACCCCAAAAACCTCAAGTTCCCTCCCCAAACCCCAAATTCCCCAAAGCCCAAATTCAGTTAAAGCCAAACTTCCCAAATTCTGATTTTTGGGTTTTTTTTTTATTTTTTTGGGCGGTTTTGGTCACGATTCCCTTCCCCATCTGGGCCTTCTGGAGGAACTGTGGGGTCCGAACCCCCCAAACCCCAACTCTGAGGATCTCAAGGTGGAACCCCAGACCCCCCAAACCCCAATTTCGGGGTCATTTTTGGGGTTTTTTACCTTTCCCAGGGGGAACTTCTTGAGGAACCACAGGGTGTGAACCTCCAATATCCCAAAT
>NW_023416745.1:0-40117 GCF_012460135.2 Molothrus ater | reverse complement strand
CCGCTCAGGACGATGTACGGCGTCTTCTGCGCCCGCTGCTTCTCCTGCAGCAGCGCCACCGTGCCCAGGGGGGTGTCACTGGAGCTCATCTTCTTCAGCAGCTGCACCCCAAAAAACGGGGGGGGGACCCCCAAATCAGGGGAACCCCAAAAACCCCGGGAACGGCCCCAAAAAAACCCCGGAGAATTCCCCAAATCCCAAAGGGAACCCCCCCCCCCCCCCGAGTTTTGGGGGCTGGGGGACACTGGGGGGACATTGGGGCTCCCCTTCTTTGGGGGCTGCACCCCATAATCAGAGGGGCACCCCAAAATCAGGGGGAGCCCAAAGACTTTGGGAATTCCCCAAAAAATTCCAGGAAAAAACCCCAAAATCACAAGGGAAACCCCCAATCCCATTGCAGGGTATTGGAGACCCCAAAAACCTCGGGGAGACCCCAAAACCTCGGGGAGACCCTAAAATTGGGGCTGGAGGTGCCCAAATTTGGCTTGGGATTCTCCAGTGGAGCTGGGGGGACCCCAAGAGGCTCCAGGGGACCCCAAGAGGCTCCAGGGGACCCCAAAAGGCTCCAGGGGACGCCAAGATCAGCCTGGAGGATCCCAAAATTTGGGCTAACAACCTCAAAAAACATCCCAGGAACCCCAAAATTGGGGTCAAAAACTTCAGCAGCACCACGAGACCCCAAAATTGGTGTGGAGACCCCAAAAGTGGAGTGGAGAGCTCAAAATTTGAATACAGATCCCCAAAATTGGGGTGGAGACCCCAAAAGTGGAGTGGAGGCCCCAATGAGAGCACAGAGGGGGTCTCAAAAATCCCCCCCAAAAAAATCCCCAAAATTCCCCCAAAAATCCCCAAAATTCCCAAAAAAGTCCCCAAAATCCCCAAAGCCCCCGATGCCCCTCACCGCCTCCTCATCCAACTTCTTCATCCTCCTCTCCGTCTTCATCTTCCCCGAGCCCTTCCCGTGGAAGCGATGGGAGAGCTGCCGGAAGGCCTGGGGACAGCACGGGGACATTGGGGACATTGGGGACAGTGGGGACATTGGGGACACTGGGGACATTGGGGACATTGGGGACACTGGGGACACTGGGGACAGCAAGGGGACATCGGGGACACTGGGGACATTGGGGACACTGGGGACATTGGGGACATTGGGGACATTGGGGACACTGGGGACATTGGGGACACTGGGGACACTGGGGACACTGGGGACAGCAAGGGGACATTGGGGACACTGGGGACATTGGGGACACTGGGGACACCACGGGGCTTGGGGATGTTTTGGGGTCAGGGGACACCGTGGGGGTGCTGGGGACACTGGGGTGGGTTTGGGGACACCATGGAGGGTTGGGGACACCATGGAGGGTTGGGGACACCGCGGGGGTGTTCTGGGGACACCACGGGGGTGTTTTGGGGACACGCCACCTCTTTGGGGGTGAGCTTGCGGCCGGTCTCGTCCACGTACTCGATCTTGACGTCGGGTCTGTAGCCGTCCTTCTCCTTGAAATCCTGCGTGAAACCCCGGAACTCCTCCCGCCGGCTGTACTTGTCATCGATGGCCCTGGGGACATTGGGGACACCATGGGACACCATTGGGGACACTGGGGACACCATGGGGACACCATTGGGGACACTGGGGACACCACTGGGAACTCCTCCCGCCGGCTGTACTTGTCATCGATGGCCCTGGGGACACCATGGGGACATTGGGGACGGCATTGGGGACACTGGGGACACCATGGGGACACCATTGGGGACACTGGGGACACCATTGGGGACATTGGGGACACCACTGGGGACATTGGGGACACCATTGGGAACTGCTCCCGCCGGCTGTACTTGTCATCGATGGCCCTGGGGACATTGGGGACACCATTGGGGACACCATTGGGGACACTATTGGGGACACTGGGGACACCATTGGGGACATTGGGGACACCACTGGGGACATTGGGGACACCATTGGGAACTGCTCCCGCCGGCTGTACTTGTCATCGATGGCCCTGGGGACATTGGGGACATTGCGGACACATTGGGGACACCATTGGGGACATTGGGGACACCATTGGGGACACATTGGGAACTGCTCCCGCCAGCTGTATTTGTCACCGATGGCCCTGGGGACATTGGGGACATTGCGGACACATTGGGGACACCATTGGGGACATTGGGGACATTGGGGACATTGGGGACACATTGGGGACACCATTGGGGACATTGGGGACATTGGGGACACCATTGGGGACATTGCGGACACATTGGGGACACCATTGGGGACATTGGGGACATTGGGGACATTGGGGACACATTGGGGACACCATTGGGGACATTGGGGACAGCACTGGGGACACCATTGGGGACATTGGGGACACATTGGGAACTCCTCCCGCCGGCTGTACTTGTCATCGATGGCCCTGGGGACACCATTGGGGACATTGGGGACACCATTGGGGACACCATTGGGGACACCATTGGGAACTGCTCCCGCCGGCTGTATTTGTCACCGATGGCCCTGGGGACACCATTGGGGACATTGGGAGGCTCTGAGTGACAGAAAAGGCAACACCAGGGATGACACGGGTGACCCTGAGGTGACCCTGAGGTGACCCTGAGGTGACCCTGGGGACACCCAGGGGCCACCCAGGGGACATTGGTGACGCTCACATCTTGTCCTCGATGCAGTACACGGCCGAGGGCAGGGATTTGTTCGGGGCTTTCACTCGCGCCACCTTCTGCACCGTGGTCTCCAAGAGCCCTGGGGACAGGGGGGACACGTGGGACACCCCACAGGGACCCCAAAACCCCACAGGGAACCCCAAAACCCCACAGGGACCCCAAAACCCCCACAGGGACCCCAAAACCCCCACAGGGACCCACAGAACCCCACAGGGACCCCAAAACCCCCACAGGGACCCCAAAACCCCACAGAGACCCACAGAACCCCACAGGGACCCCAAAACATCACAGGGACCCCAAAACATCACAGGGACCCACAGAACCCCACAGGGACCCCAAAACCCCACAGGGACCCCAAAACATCACAGGGACCCCAAAACCCCACAGGGACCCACAGAACCCCACAGGGAACCCCAAAACCCCCACAGGGACCCACAGAACCTCACAGGGACCCCAAACCCCCACAGGGACCCCAAAACCTCACAGGGATCCCCAAAACCCCACAGGGACCCCAAAACATCACAGGGACCCCAAAACATCACAGGGATCCCCAAAACCCCACAGGGACCCCAAAACCCCCACAGAGACCCCAAAACCCCACAGGGACCCCAAAACCCCCACAGGGACCCCAAAAGCCCCAAATTCCCCCCAAGTCTCACTGTAAGAACCCCAAACTCCCGCACACCCCCAAACCGCACCGAGGGACCCCAAGGCGCCCCAGCTTTGCCCCAAATCCCGACCTTTGTTCTGGCAGAGCAGCAGCGCCGCCGCCAGGCCCCGGTTCACGATGGGCTCCTCGTCCAGGATCGTGGTGGACGAGGCTGAGAACTGAACAAAGGGGGGCTCAGGGGGCACCCCAAGGCCGGGGAACCCCGAAAAACCCCACGGGGTCCCTGAAGGGGGAGTTTGGGGTGAGTTCGTTTTTGGGGGGGCCTCGTTTGTGGGGTCTCCCCATTTTAGGGTCTCGTTTTTTGGGTGTTTTGAGGGTGCTCATCCGTGGCCCTCCCATTTCAGGGCTTTCCCCCCCCAATTTTGGGGTTTCCCCCAAATTTTGGGGTCCCTCATTTACGAGATTTCCCCATTTTGGGATCCCATTTTTAGCCTCCCCTCTCTATTTTAAGTTGTCCATTTCCACCCCGAATCTTAAACTCCCTCCCATTTTTGGGGTCCCCCATCCCGTTTTTTGGGGTCCCCCATCCTTTTGGGCTGTTTCTCTCAATTTTTGGGGTCCCCCAGCCCATTTTCAGGGCCCCTCCATCCCATTTTTGGGGTGTTTCTCCCCATTTTGGGAATCCCTATCCCATTTTCGGAGCCCCCCGCCATGCCGTTTCTGGGGTCCCCATCCCATTTTTGGGGTGTTTTTTCCATTTTTGGGGTCCCCCATTCCATTTTCAGAGTCCCCTATCCCACTTTCAGGGTGTTTCTCTCAATTTTTGGGATCCCCCATCCCGTTTTTGGGGTGTTTCTCCCCATTTTCGGGGTGTTTCTCCCCATTTTTGGGGTGCTTCCCCCCCATTTTTGGGCTGTTTCTCCCCATTTCCGGGGTCCCCCATCTCATTTCTGGGGTCCCCCATCCCATTTTCAGGCTGTCTCTCCCCATTTCCGGGGTCCCCCATCCCGTTTTTGGGCTGTTTCTCCCCATTTCCGGGGTGCCCCATCCCATTTCCGGGGTGCTCCCCCCCATTTCCGGGGTGCCCCATCCCATTTCCGGGGTGCTCCCCCCCCATTTCCGGGGTGCTCCCCGTTTAACCCCTCACGTCCTGGTGCTGCCGTTCCTCTGCCAGGTTCACGCTGCTCCACCCCACGTTCTCCTCCCCCTCCGAGTCCGGCGGCTCCGGGGGCGACGCCGGGCGCCCGGCCCGCTCCAGGGCCTGGGGACACCAGGGGACACCATGGGGACACCATGGGGACAGCAGGGGACGTTGGGGGATTGGGGACACCAGGGGACGTTGGGGACACCATGGGGACATTGGGGACACCATGGGGGACATTGGGGACGTTGGGGACACCACGGGGACAATGGGGACATTGGGGACACCACGGGGACACCATGGGGACGTTGGGGACATTGGGGACACCATGGGGACGTTGGGGGATTGGGGACACCACGGGGACACCATGGGGACGATGGGGACAGCAGGGACAGCATGGGGGGATTGGGGACACCATGGGGACATGGAGTGTTGGGGACAGCAGGGACAGCATGGGGACACCATGGGGACGATGGGGACAGCAGGGGGACATGGCGATGCTGAGGACAGTGGGGGGATTGGGTACACAGGGATGATGGGGACAGCAGGGGGACATTGGGACAGCAGGGACAGGGGGGACAGCAGGGGACGTTGGGGACATTGGGGACACCATGGGGACATTGGGGACACCAGGGGGACATTGGGGGATTGGGGACACCATGGGGACGATGGGGACAGCAGGGACAGTGGGGACAGCAGTGGAGACAGAGAGGACAAACATGGGGGGAACAAATCCATCCCAAAACTCCCCCAAAATCCCCCAAAAACTCCTTTAACCCCCCCCAACCTGCTCGCAATTCCTCCCCAAACTCTCCCAAAATTCCCCCCAGACTGGCCCCAAACTGGCCCCAAATCCCCTCTAACCCCCCCAGACTCCCCAAGTCCCCCCCAAAACTGCCCCAGACACCCCCAAATTCCCTGAATCCCCCCCCAAAACCCCCAAACCCCCCAGCCCTGACCATGAGCTCGTCCTGCTCCGCGCGGTTCCCGGCCAGGCCGTAGGTGGGGATCTCCCCAAATCCCCTTTAACTCCCCCAAATCCCCTCTAACCCCCCCAAACCCCCCAAATCCCCTTTAACCCCCCCCAAACCCCCCAGCCCTGACCATGAGCTCGTCCTGCTCCTCGCGGTTCCCGGCCAGGCCGTAGGTGGGGATCTCCCCAAATCCCCTCTAACGCCCCCAAATCCCCTCTAACTGCCCCAAATCCCCCCTAACACCCCTCTAACCGCCCCAAATCCCCCCAAATCCCCTCTAATGCCCCCAAATACCCCCTAACGCCCCCAGCCCTGACCATGAGCTCGTCCTGCTCCTCGCGGTTCCCGGCCAGGCCGTAGGTGGGGATCTCGCCCAGGGTCCGGCAGAACTCGGAGGTGGCGTTGAAGACGATGCTGCCCCCCCCCCGCGGGTCCGGGCCCCCCGGGACCCCCCCGGAGCCCCCCCGGAGCAGCTCCAGCACCTGGGGGGGGCAGGGGGGACCCCGGATTTGGGGTTAGCGCCCCCGGTTTAGGGGGTCCTCCAAAGGGGGTTCGGGGAGGGCGCTGGGATTTGAGGGGGGGGTTTGGGATTGGGGTCCCGTAGGGAGGTTTAGAGGGCCAGGGGAGTTTTGGGGGGATTTGAGGAGGAATTGGTGGAGATTTGGGGGGATTTGGGTAAGAATTGGTGGAGATTTGGGGGAGTTTTTGGTATTGGGGGGTCCCAGAAGATGATTTGGGGGGGCCATGGGGAGTTTTGGGGGGATTCGGGGCAGTTTGTAGAGGAATTACTGGAGATATGGAGGAGTTTGGGGCATTTGGGGCATTTGGGGCATTTGGGGGCGGTTTTGGGGAGATTTGGAGAGGAATGGGGGGGTTTGAAGAGATTTGGGGCAGTTTTTGGGGGCATTTGGGGCAGTTTGAGAGGGATTTCGGGGAGTTGAGGGAAGATTTTGGGGGATATTTTAGGGTTTCTGGGAGGAGCAAATTCGGGGATTCTCAGGGAGGTTTTAGGGGCACCCCGGGGATTTTTGGGGTGCTAAGTGGGAGCTGTTTGGGGTGCTGTGGAGACAGAGCTTTGGGAGGTGTTTGCTGGGGTTTGAGGGGGATTTGAGGGGGATTTTGGCGGCAGTTCGGGGTTTTTAGGGGGATTTTTGGAAGGGATTTTGGGGAGTATTCACGAGGATTTTTTGGGGGTTTTAGAGAGGATTTAGGGTTTTTTTTTTGGGGAGATTTTGGGAGGGTTTTTTGGGGGGGATTTTGCGATGATTTTTGGGGGATTTTGGGAGGGTTTTTTGGGGGGATTTTGGGGGGTTTTTGGGGGGGTTTTGGGGGGGATTTTGGGGGGGTTTTTGGGGGGATTTTGGGGGATTTTGGGGGGGATTTTGGGGGGGATTTTGGGGGGGATTTTGGGTGGGTTTTTGGGGGGATTTTGGGGGGGATTTTGGGGGGGATTTTGGGGGATTTTGGGGGGATTTTGGGGGGATTTTGGGGGGGATTTTGGGGGGGATTTTGGGGGGATTTTGGGAGGGTTTTTTGGGGGGATTTTGGGGGGATTTTGGGTGGGTTTTTGGGGGATTTTGGGCAGGTTTTTGGGGGGATTTTGGGTGGGTTTTTGGGTGGGTTTTGGGTGGGTTTTTGGGGGTTTTTTGGGGGGATTTTGGGGGGGGTTTTGGGGGGATTTTGGGGGGATTTTGGGTGGGTTTTTGGGGGGATTTTGGGTGGGTTTTTGGGTGGGTTTTTGGGGGATTTTGGGTGGGTTTTTGGGGGGATTTTGGGTGGGTTTTGGGGGGATTTTGGGGGGGATTTTGGGTGGGTTTTGGGGGGATTTTGGGGGGGATTTTGGGTGGGTTTTGGGGGGATTTTGGGCGGTTTTTGGGTGGGATTTTGGGTGGGTTTTGGGGGGATTTTGGGCGGGTTTTTGGGGGGATTTTGGGCGGTTTTTGGGGGGATTTTGCGGGGGATTTTGGGGGGATTTTGGGCGGGTTTTTGGGTGGGTTTTTGGGTGGGTTTTGGGTGGGTTTTTGGGGGGTTTTTGGGGGGATTTTGGGGGGGATTTTGGGGGGATTTTGGGCGGGTTTTTGGGGGGATTTTGGGGGGGGATTTTGGGTGGGTTTTTGGGGGGATTTTGGGGGGGATTTTGCGATGATTTTTGGGGAGGGCTCTCACCTTCTCTCCGCCTCCCTCGCGCAGCTCCCGCAGCTGCCGCAGGCGCCGGCCCCGCTCCAGCTGCTGCTGCAGCTCCTGCTCGGCCTCATCTTCCTCCAGGGCCGGGGGCGTCCCGGGCGGGGCGGCCTCGTCTGGGGGGACATTGGAGTCAGGGGGACCCCAAAATCCCAGAAAATCCCCCCAAAAAATCCCCCTCAAGAGCCCTAAACCCCCCCAAATCCCCCTGAACCCCCTGACTCCTTCTGTATCTCATCCTTGTGCAGGGCCGGGGGGGCACAGGACATGGGGGACCCCAAATTCTGTAAAAACCCCTCAATACCTCCCCAAAAATTCCCTCGAAAATCACCCAAAGCTCCCAATCCCCCCAACGTCCTCTCAAACTCCCCTCTAAAATCCCCCCAAAATCCCCCAAAATCCCCAGAAATCCCCAAAATTCAGTCTGAAAGCCCCCAAAACCCCACAGAATCCCCCCAAACCCCACAGAATCCCCCTACAATCCCCCCAAACCCCCCAGAACCCCCCCACACCCCCAGACCCCCCCACCGTCGCTGCTGATGTCCATGTTCTCCGTCCGGGTGTCGTCCGAGGGCAGCGGGGCCTGGGGGGTCCCCTCGGGGGGGTCGGGGCCGTTTTCGGGGTCCCCCCCTGCCCCCTCCTCATCCTCCTGCACCCGCCGGCCCCGGCCCCGCGACCTGCGGGGGATTTGGGGGGACTGAACCCCAAAAATGACACCCAAGACCTGCCCCAGGCACCCCCCAGTCCCACCAGGACCCCAAAATCCCCCCAGGACCCCTCAAAATCCTCCCCAGGAACCCCAAAATATCCCAGGGCCCCCCAAATCCCCCAGGACCCCCCAAGAACCCCTCCCCAACCCCTTTGGACCCCTGGATCTCCCCCTAGGACTCCCCAAAATCCCCCCCAGGACCCCCCAAAATTCCCCCTTTAGCCCTTTTAGGACCCTCCCACACCTCCAGGATCCCCCCAGGATCCCCAAAATCCTCCCCAGGACCCCCAAAACTCCCAAAAACCCCCCCAGGACCCCTCAAATCCTCCCCAGGACCCCCCAAAATCCCCCCCAGGACCCCTCAAACCCCCCCCAGGATCCCCAAAATCCCCCCCAGGATCCCCAAAATCCCCCCAGAACCCCTCAAACCCCCCCCAAATCTCCCCCAAATCCCCCCCAGGATCCCCAGATGTCCCCCAGGACCCCCCCAAATCTCCCCCAGATCCCCCCCAGGACCCCCCAAAATCCCCCCCCAGCCCTTTTAGGGCGCTGCCCCCACCCCAGGACCCCCCAGCCCCACCTGGAGCCGAAGTCCCCCTGGGTGTCCCCCGGGGCCGTGGCCAGGAGGTCGTCGGCCCTCAGGGGCTTCTCCTTCCTGCGCAGCTTCCGCACGCGGCGCCGCGTCTTGCGGAACGTCACCGCCTGCGGCCCCAAAACGGCCCCGCATCACCCCAGAACCGCACCCAACCACCCCAGAGCTATCCCAAAGCACCCCAAAATCCCCCCCACATTGCCCCCAAATCCCCCCCACAGACCCCAAATCCCCCCCACAGACCCCAAATCCCCCCCACAGACCCCAAATCCTCACCGAATCACCCCCAAATTACAGCGGAAGTGCCCCAAGTTACACCAAAGTTACCCCAGAATCCTCCCCGGGACCCCAAATCACCCCAAAATCCCCTCTAAGTTACCTCCAATAACCCCAAATTACCCCAAAAATCCTCCCCAAGTGACCCCAAAGTCCTCCCCAGGCCCCCAAACTACTCCAAATCCTCCCCAAATCACCCCCAAATCCTCCCCAAGTGACCCCCAAATCCTCCCCAAGTGACCCCCAAATCCTCCCCAAGTGACCCCCAAATCCTCTCCCAATAATGCCAAATCCCCCCCAAAACTGTCCCCCCAAACCCTCCCCCAATTACCCCAATTCCCCCCCAAAATGCCCCCCAATGTTCGTCCCCCCAGCCCCCCCCATGACCCCCAAATTCCCCCAAAACCCCCCAACCCCCCCCTCCCCCCTCACCATCTCCTCGGGGCTCAGGTACTCGCTGGCCAGGCGGGGGAGGGGCAGCTCCAGGCTCTGGGGGGCGGGGCCTGGCGGGGGGAGGGGCCCGGGCCGGGGGTCCCCGCCCGTGTCCTGCGTCCCCCCCGGGCCCAGGCGGAACGAGGGGCGCGGCCCCGGCTCGTCGTACTGAGGGAGCAGCGCCGGCGCCTGAGGGGCACGGGGAGCGACACGTGTGTGGTGATGGCGAACCATGTATCGTGATATCAAATGATATATCGTGATATCAAATGATATACCGCGATATCAAACGATGTATCGTGATATCAAACAATGTATCGCGATATCAAATGATGTATCGCGATATCAAATGATGTATCGCGATATCAAACGATGTATCGCGATATCAAACGATATATCGTGATATCGAACGATGTATCGCGATATCAAACGATATATCGCGATATCAAACGATGTATCGCGATATCAAACAATATATCGTGATATCAAATGATGTATCGCGATATCAAATGATATATCACAATATCAAACGATGTATCGCGATATCAAACGATATATCGCGATATCAAACGATGTATCGTGATATCAAACGATGTATCGCGATCTCAAACGATATATCGTGGTATCAAACGATGTATCACGATATCAAACAATGTATCGTGATATCAAACGATGTATCGCGATATCAAATGATGTATCGTGATATCAAATGATATACCGTGATATCAAATGATATACCATGATATCGAATGATATAATGTGATATCAAATGATATATCGCGATATCAAATGATGTATCACGATATCAAACGATGTATCACGATATCAAATGATATATCATGATAACAAATGATGTATCGTGATATCAAATGATACATCACGATTTCAAATGATATACCATGATGTCAAATGATACACCGTGATGTCAAATGATATACCGTGATATTGAATGATATACCGTGATATCAAACAATGTATCGCGATATCAAATTATATACCGTGATATCAAGTGATATACCGTGATATCAAACGACATACCGTGATCTGAATTGATGCATCACAATGTGTCGTGATTCTTCACAATACCAGTCAATATGTCATGATATATCACGATATCCATCAACATAGGGTATTATGTCATGATATCGATCGCTATATGGAGATGTGTCACAACTTGCCACGTTATCAATCAATAAATGCTAACGTGCCGTGATATCGATCAACGTGTGCTGATATGTCACGACACATGGGGATATCTTGTGATATAACACCACGATGTTGCGATATGTATCTGATTAATATATATGATACACAGTGATATATCGCGATATCGCGTGCTCTGTGCTGCTGTATCACAATATCTCGCGCTCTGTGCTGCTATATCGCGATATCTCGTGCCCTGTGTTGCTATATCGCGATATCTCGCGCTCTGTGCTGCTATATCGCGATATCTCGTGACAGGTACCTGGGAGCCGGGCCCGGGCTCCTGCTCTCCGTAGGGGTCGTAGTTGGGGCGGCGCCGGCGCAGCTCCTGCTCCTCCTGAGCGCGCGCGGCCGCAGCCAAAGCCACCTGCTCCAGCACATCCTCACCGGCCTCCAGGACACCTGGGGACAGCGAGGGACAGCCAGGGGACAGGGACAGACAGGGACAGCCAGGGACAGCCAGGGACAGCCAGGGACAGACAGGGGACAGACAGGGGACAGACAGGGACAGACAGGGACAGACAGGGGATAGACAGGGACAGACAGGGACAGACAGGGACAGACAGGGGATAGACAAGGACAGACAGGGGACAGACAGGGGATAGACAGGGGACAGAACAGGGGACAGACAGGGGACAGACAGGGACAGCCAGGGGACAGCCAGGGACAGCCAGGGGACAGCCAGGGGACAGACAGGGGACAGACAGGGACAGCCAGGGACAGACAGGGACAGCCAGGGACAGACAGGGGATAGACAGGGACAGACAGGGACAGAACAGGGGATAGACAGGGGACAGGGACAGACAGGGGACAGACAGGGGACAGACAGGGACAGACAGGGACAGCCAGGGGACAGAACAGGGGACAGAACAGGGGACAGCCAGGGGACAGCCAGGGGATAGACAGGGGACAGCCAGGGGATAGACAGGGACAGGGGACAGGGACAGGGGACACAGCCAGGGGACAAAGGAAAGGAGGGGACAGCGGACACAGGGAGGTGACAGGGAAGGGACAAAGGGGACAGTGAGAGGACATCTTGGACAAGGACAGACCACCCCACACCCAACGTACCCTCCCCGTGGCCCTTGGGGACAGCCCTGTCCCCACTGCCCCCTCTCCCTGTGCCACCACAATGTCCCCAATGTCCCCAATGTCCCCAATGTCCCCGATGTCCCCACTGACCCCTGTCCTTGAGGGTCAGCACCAGCGTTTGTCCCTCGGGGATCGAGGCCGGGTCGTGCTCCACCGTCAGCCCCTGCAGGTCCCGGGCACTGTAACGCTCCTGGGGGGCACAGGGGGGTCACTGCCTGTCCCCAAGCTGTCCCCAGTGTCCCCAAGGTGTCCCCAATGTCCCCAAGGTGTCCCCAATGTGTCCCCAGTGTCCCTCACCCTCCGGCGCCGCTGGAACTCCTCCTCCACCAAGGGGCTGACCCCGAACTCCTGGTCCATCTCCTCCAGCAGCTTGGCCTGCAAAGCCCCCAGTGACACCAGTTTGGGGACACCAAGGGACACCAAGGGACACCAAGGGACACCCCCAGCCCCATCCCAAAGGAATGGAAAGCTGGAAGTTTCTCACCAGGAGAAAAACGACCCCAAAATTCCCATTTTTGGCTCAGAACTTGGCAACAAACCCAAGGGAAACGCTCCCAAATCCTTCAGGTTTAATGGGGTTGTTTGGGGACGCTCTTAAAAATCGGATTTAACCTTGAAGCGATTCCGAAACGCCTGAAAATTGAGGCGGGAGCAGAATTTTGGGGTCAAAATTTGTGATTTTGGCACCGTGCTTGAAAAGTTTACTGCAAAAAGCAAAAACTTAAGGCACCGTTTTTAGGGGGGATTTGAGGGAATAGCCCTAAAAATCACACTGAGGGTAAAAATTCTTAAAAATTGGGATGAAATCTAAATTTTAGCCTTCAAATTCCCTATTTTAGCCCAAAAACTTATTTCAAAAGAAAGATTTAACCCCCAAAATCTTTAATTTGTAGGAAATTATTAACTAAAAACCTTAAACTTCAACCTAAATTTCAGGCAGCTCCACAACTCCCAAAACCTGGGACAAAATCAGGATTTTAGGTGGGAAAACCCCTAAAAAATCCCCTAAAAATCCAAATTTTTGCTGTAAAATCGCTAAAAACTGGGGCAAAACCGCCGGTTTTGGACTGAAACTGGGGGGGATTTGGGGTTTTCTGGGATTTGGGGTTTCCTGGGGTTTGGGGGTCCCTTCCCACCCTTTTCTCTGCCAGCTCCTTCTCCCTCTGCAGCGCTCGGCTGCGCTCGATCCACGCGGCCGCGTCGTCCAGCCAGGGCTCCTCCTCCCCCAGCGTCTTCACCTTCCTTTTTGGGGCGAAAAAAGGACATTTCAGGGTCCCCACAAACGCCTCAAATCAGCCCCAAACCCCTAAAATCCTCCTGGGTTTTCTCGGCTTTGCAAAAATTCCAAGTTTTTCTCAATATTCGTAAAGATTTTCACTTGGATTTGCAGATTTTACCCCGAAATATTTTTTGTGCTTCTAAAAAAATTCCTAAAGTATTTTCTGTGCCCTAAAGCTCTGTCCCAGACAGTCTTAAAATCCTCCCTAAACCTCTCCTATTCCCCAAAATGCCATCCTGGCCCCCCAAAATTCCCCCTGAGAAGCCCAAATCCCCCCTGGAATCCCCCAATTCCTTCAAAACCCCCTCTCAGCTACCCCCAAAATTCCCTAAACACCCCTCAAGTCCTTCCAATTCTTCCCCAAAGATCCCAAATTCCTTCTAAATTCCCCCAAATCCCCTCCCAGGCCCCTCAAACCCCCCCAATTCCTCCTCCAGACACCCCCAAACCCCTTCCCAGCTCACCAAAAATCCCCTAAACGCCCCCAAACCCCCCAATCCCTCCCCAAATCCCCTCCCAATGCCCCCAGCCCCCTGCCAGCCCCCCAAAAATCTCCTAAACACCCCTCAAAATGCCCCAATTCCTCCCAAGCCCCCTCCCCGTGCCCCCATTTCCGTACCCCAGTTTCTGGTTCAGCAGCCGTTTCTCCTTGGCCGCCGCCAGCTTCTCGCGGATTTCCTCGCGCTGCCGCAGCGCCAGGGGATTGATCACCTCGGCTGCCACCGGGTCCTCCTTGGTGCCTGCCTCTGCTCCAAACCAGCCCCAAGTCAGCCCCGAAATCGGCCTCAAAATCAGGCCAAAATCGGGGGAAAATCAGCCCCAAAATCGGCCTCAAAATCAGGCCAAATCAGCCCCAAAATCGGCCTCAAAATCAGGCCAAAATCAGGGGAAAATCAGCCTCAAAATCAGGCCAAAATCGGGGGAAAATCAGCCCCAAATCAGCCTCAAAATCAGGCCAAAATCGGCCTCAAAATCAGACCCAAATCAGCCTCAAAATCAGGCCAAAATCAGACCCAAATCAGCCTCAAAATCAGGCCAAAATCGGCCTCAAAATCAGGCCAAAATCGGCCCAAAATCAGACCAAAATCAGGCCAAAATCGGGGGAAAATCAGCCCCAAAATCGGCCTCAAAATCAGGCCAAAATCGGCCCAAATCAGCCCCGAAATCGGCCTCAAAATCAGGCCAAAATCAGCCTCAAAATCAGGCCAAAATCAGCCTCAAAATCAGACCCAAAATCGGCCTCAAAATCAGGCCAAAATCGGGTGAAAATCAGCCCCAAAGTCAGCCTCAAAATCAGACCCAAATCAGCCTCAAAATCAGACCCAAATCAGCCTCAAAATCAGCCCCAAAATCGGCCCAAATCAGGCCCAAAATCAGCCTCAAAATCAGCCTCAAAATCAGCCCCAAGTCAGCCTCAAAATCAGCCCCAAAATCGGCCCAAATCGGGCCCAAAGTCAGCCCCAAAATCGGCCCAAATCAGGCCCAAAATCAGGCCAAAATCAGTCCCAAACTCAGTCCCAAAATCAGCCTCAAAATCAGCCTCAAAATCAGCCTCAAAATCGGTCCAAAATCAGGCCCAAAAACAGGTCCAAAATCGGCCCAAAAATCGGCCCAAAATCAGCCCCAAAGTCAGCCCCGGGGCACCCCAAAATCAGTGAAATCAGCCCCAAAATCAGGCCCCAAATCAGGCCAAAATTTGCCCCAAAATCGGCCCAAAACCAGGGCAAAATGAGCCCCAAAGTCAAACCCAAAATCAGCCCCAGGGCACCCCAAAATCAGCCCAAGAATTGGTAAAATCGGCCTCAAAATCCACCCCAAAATCAGCCCAAAAATCAGCCCCAGGGCACCCCAAAATCAGCCCAAGAATTGGTAAAATCGGCCTCAAAATCCACCCCAAAATCAGCCCAAAAATCAGCCCCAGGACACCCCAAAATTTGCCCCAAAAAATCCCAAATCAGGCCCAAAATTGGTCCTGAAATTTGCCCTAAAATGAGGTGATAAATCAACCACAAGATGGCCCAAAGTACCCCAAAATTGGCCCCAAAATGAACGGTGAACATCCTGAAATCAGGCCCAGGAATCAGCACCAAAATTGGCAAAAACAACCCCAGAATCAGCCCTTAAATCAGCCCCTGGGCTCCCCTAAAACCAGCCCAAAAATCAGCCCCAAACCCCCCAAAATCAGCCCCCAAAAACCCCAAATGCCCTGAACTCCCCCAAATTCCCCTCACCTTTCTTGGCCGTGCTGGTCTCCAGGGGCTTCAGTCCCAGTTTGGCCCGGAGCTTACTGGGAACCACAAAAGGGTCAGGGGGGTTCCAGGGTGGGGGACCCCACATTTGGGGGATTTGAGGGAGGGGAGACCCCAATTTTGGGATATTTGGGGTGGGGGAAAACCCAATTTTGATGGATTTGGGAGGGGAAACCCCAGTTTGGGGAAATTTCGGAGATTTGGGATGGGAGACCCCAATTTTGAGGGGGATATGGGGGAGAAACCCAAATTTTGGGGGATTTGGGGTGGGGGAACCCCAATTTTGGGGGATTTTGGGGGGTCCTCACTTGGTTTCTTCGACGCTCAGGGAGGATTCACCTGCTGCAGATTTGGGAGCAGCTGTGAGGAGTAATCAAGAAATTATTAGTAATTAATTAGGGTGGGGGGAGATCCTCTGGTACCCCCTGAGGTGCTGCCCCAGCCCAATACACTCATGCACCCCAAAATCCCCTTTAACCCCCCCAAAATCCCCTTTAGCCCCCCAAAATTCACTTTAATTCCCCAAAACTCTCTTTCAACCTCCCAAAATCAACTTAAAATCCCTAAAATTCCCTTCAGCCCCTCCAAAATCCTCTGGGGTCTCCCCCATCCACAGCTGCACCCCCCGGAAACCCAAAATTCCCCCAAATTCTCCCCAAATCCCCCCAGGTCCCCCCAATTTTTCCCCTCCCGCCCTCACCGGGCTCCTCCCGCTCCTCCTTCCTCTCCCTCTTGGCTCTCCGCTCATTCTCGGAGCCGCCCCGGCCATGGCCGCTCCTCCCGGCCTCCTCGGCCCCTCCGCGCCTCGAGGAACCGGAGCCTCCCCCGGAGCCGCCGCGCTCTCCCCGGGAGCGGCTGCGTTTCCCGCGCCGCTCCCCGCCACGGTGCCGGTGCTTGCGGTGCTCGCGGGGCCGCCCCGCGCTGCTGCTGCTGCTGCCGCCGCCGCCCGTCCCGGCCGCCCCCGGGGCCTCCTCGGACGCTTCGGTCCCACCGCGCTCCCGGTGCTTCTTCGAGGCGCCCATGGCCGTGCCGCCACTTCCGGGAGAGAGCGGGACTTCCGGTGGTTGCCATGGAGGCGCTTCCGGTGTTCGGCTACTTCCGGTGGAGCGCGGTGCTGATTGGTCGAGGTGTAGGCGGGACTTGAGGGGGCGCTGTGGGATGAACCATTATGCGCGCGGAGGGGTGCGCAGAATGAGCAGGATGGTTGTGGCGCCGTCCTGTTTCCCCACAGAGGGCTGGAGACCTCCGTAAGAGGCACTGGGGATCTTCCAACACGGTTTCCATTGAGGAGACCCCGTGCGGGCCGCCTGGTGGGGGGGGGCTCCGTATATAGGGCACCCCCGGGGCACAACAAATGATGACGCCCAGCAGAAATCAAAAGAGCCTTTAAAAACACCAAAATGGCGGCCGTTTGGGGTGCGGCAAAATGGCGGCGCATGGGGAGACCCCGAAAAGGACAGGGGTGCAGACAATGTTCCAGGAGAAGAAATGGGCTCGACTCCCATAACTGGCGTCCCGCTGAGCCGTGGTGCGAATCACCGACTCCAAAACGCGCCCTCCGGGGCTCTGTCCCGCCCCGTTCGCCCCGGGGCGCTTCCGGCCCCCCCCCCGCCTCGTGCCCTTTGATCCGCCCGGTGCGGGCGCCTTGGCGGCGCCGGGGGGCGGGGCTGAAGGCGTGGCCACCTCAAAGTAGGCGTGGTTACGCGGAATATAAAAGGCGCCGCCGAGCCCCTCGCGCCTGTCACGAGGACTCGGCGAAGGTACCGCCCGCCCTGAGGGGCTCTGGGGGAATTTCTGGGGGACAAAACCAAATTTGGGGTCCCCGTGAGAATTTCGGGGTGTCCGGAGGGGTTCTTTGGGTGTGCGCGAAGGGCTCGAGATCCCCTCCAAGGTTGTTCAAGGAGGGCCTGGGGAGGGCCCCGAGGCCTGGAAGGATTTTGGGGCGTCCTGTGAGGGATTTGGGGTCCCCAGGGTGGTGTTGGATGCTCAAGAGGAGCTTAAAACCCCTACAAGAACCTTTTAGCTTCACCAGGGGATTTCTAGAAAGGGATTGAGGAGTTTTTGGGGTGTGGGGAGCACGCCTGGGTCTCTTTTAAGAGCCTTTCCCATCGAGGGGCAAAGTCGGGGTTCAAAGATTGCCCCTTGAGGCTCTTTGGGGTGAAAGTTCAACCCCGCCCAAATTCTTTTGGGGCGATCCCTGAAGGGTTTTTGGGCTGATCCCCTGAAGGTTTTTGGGGCGATCCCTGAAGGTTTTTGGGCTGATCCCCTGAAGGGTTTTTGGGGCGATCCCTGAAGGTTTTGGGCTGATCCCCTGAAGGGTTTTTGGGGCGATCCCCGAAGGTTTTTGGGGCGATCCCTGAAGGTTTTGGGCTGATTCCCGAAGGTTTTTGGGGCGATCCCCGAAGGTTTTTGGGGCAATCCCTGAGCGGTTTTGAGGCGGCCCCTGAGGATTTCGTGCTCTTTTCCCCAGATGGATCCCGAGTCCCCGCCCCGCGAGCTGGAGCTGTCGGCGCTGGAGGCCGAGAAGGAGCCGATGGCGGCGGCGGCCGAGCCCGAGCCCGGCTCCCCCCCTCAGCCTCCCCCTCCCCACCGCGACCCCTCCCCAGCGCCGGCCGCTGCTCCGGGCGGGGAGAAGAACGGGCTGGTGATGAAGATCCCCCCCGAGGAAGAGGAGGAGGCGGCGTCTGGGGGGCCCGGGGGCTTCGGGGAGCCCCAAATTCACGGGGCTGGGCAAGGAGGAGCTGCTGAGGGAGGCGGGGACGCCGCTCTGGGCCCGGGCCCGCCTGGTGCTGCTCGTACTCTTCTGGGGGGGCTGGCTCGGGATGTTGGGCGCCGCTGCCGCCATCGTGGCCCAGGCCCCCCGGTGCCAGCCCCTGCCTGCCAAAGCCTGGTGGGAGCTCGGGGCGCTCTACAGGGCCCCCCCAAAGGCTTTTGGGGGCGATCTGAAAGGTGAGGAGGGGTCTGGGGGGGTCCCATGGGGGTTTGGGGGGGTTTACAGGGTCCCCGGAGGGGTGGAAGGATCCCAAAGGATGGCTGGGGGGTCCCATGGGGGTTTTAGGGGGGTTTAGAGGGTCCCCACCTCTACTTTAGGGGGGGTTCCAGGATCTCCAAAGTTTTAGGGGTCCCCGAAATCTTGGACATCTTTTCCCCCAATTCTGGGACTTGGGACTTTCCCTCAATTCTGGGATGATTCTGGGATCCTTGAGGAATTTTTGGGACCCCTGGGTTGGGATTTTGGGCTCTCAGGGTTGGGATTTTGGGGTCCCCAGCAGTGTTTGGGATCTCTTTGGTGCTCCTGGGAGGATTTTGTGGTTGTGCTGTGGGGTCAGATTTGGGGTTCACCCCCTTGTGCAGGTGTGGAGAAGCGTTTGGGGTACCTGAAGGAGAAGCTGCAGGTGGGGGGGCTGGTGCTGGGCCCCGTGGCCCCCCAAAAACGCCCCGAGGATCTGATCCCCCCCCTGGAGGAGCTGGACCCAGACCTGGGCACCATGCAGGACTTCAGCGCCCTCCTGCAGGCAGCCAAGGACAAAGGTGGGGCTGGGGGGGACCCCAAAACCGGGGGGACCCCAGAACTGGGGGAGGTCCAGAATTGAGGGAGGGGGATGCACTGAGAGAAACCCCAAAATTTGGGGGGAAATGTTGGATATGGGGAAAAGCGGAGGAGGGGGGAGGGACCCCACAGAATTGGGGGGGAGCCCCAAAATTGACGAGGGGGGGTCTGAATTTGGGGGTTCCCAGGGTTGGGTGATTGGAGGAACCCCCCAAAAGGGGATCCCCCATAACGATGGGGGGTGTCTGTGGTGCTGGGGGGGTTTGGGGGTGCCCTGACCCCCCCATTTCCCCCCCCCAGGACTGAAGGTGATTCTGGACCTGACCCCAAACCCCACTGGGGATCGGGTCTGGGGGGACACAGCCAAGGACCCCAACGTGCACCAGCGGGTCAGGTGGGTCTGGGGGGGCTCTGGGGGGGGGGGGTGGGGGATTTGGGGGACCCCCCTGACCCCCCCTGTGCCCCCCAGGCTGCCCTGAGCCATTGGCTGAAGCAGGACATTGCTGGGGTCTTCCTGGATGGCATCGAGGAGCTCCCGGTGAGGGGGGCAGGATTTGGGGTGGATTTGGGGCAGGATTTGGGGGTTTTGGGGGCAGGATTTGGGGTGAATTTGGGGCAGGATTTGGGGTGAATTTGGGGGCAGGATTTGGGGTGAATTTGGGGCTTTTTGGGGCAGGATTTGGGGTGGATTTGGGGTTTCTTGGGGCAGGATTTGGGGTGAATTTGGGGCTTTTTGGGGCAGGAGTTGGGGTGAATTTGGGGCTTTTTGGGGGTTTTGGGGGCAGGATTTGGGGTGAATTTGGGGCTTTTTGGGGCAGGATTTGGGGGTAGGATTGGGGGGGTTTGGGGCAGGATTGGAGGGAATGTTTTAGGGCAGAATTTGGGGGATTTGGGGCAGGATTGGGGTTTTTTGGGGGGAGGATTGGAGGTTTTTTTGGGGCAGAACTGGGGGAGGTTGGGGTAGAATTGGGAGGGGGGAATTTTGGGGCAGAACTGGGGGATTTTGGGGGGGCTCTGGGTGATCCCCCCATGTCCCCCCAGCCCTCGGTGGTGGCTGAGTGGAGGAACCTGACGGAGCAGCAGCCGAGCCCCAGCGGCGTGGCCAGGTCTGACCCCCAAAAACGTCCCCAGTGTCCCCCAAACTCCCTGACCCCCCCAAATCTCTTCTTCTCCTCATCCTCTGCCTCATGGAGCCCCCACCCACTTTGGGCTCCTTCCCCTGTTTTGGGTGCTGGGGGTGCCCCCCTGACCTTCCTCTCAATTTTGGGGTGCTCTCCTTTTCCTCCCCTCAATTTTGGGGTGCTCTCCTTTTCCTCCCCTCAATTTTGGGGTGCTCTCCTTTTCCTCCCCTCAATTTTGGGGTGCGCCCCTGACTTTCCTCTCCATTTTTTGGTTGCTTCCCTGACTTTTCCCTCCTCGTTATTGGGGTTCTCCCCTGACTTATCCTCCACATTTTTGGGGTGCTCCTCTTTTCCTCCCCTCATTTCTGGGGTTCTCCCTTGACTTTTCCCCACCCCTGTTTTTTGGGCTTCTCCTCTGATTTTTTTCTCCCCGTTTTTGAGGTGCTCCCCTTTTCCTCCCCTCATTTTTGGGGTTCTCCTCTGACCTTTTTTCTTCCGTTTTTAGGCTGCTCTGTTGATCTTTTTGCTTGCATTTTTGGGGTTCTCCATTGACTTTCCCCCCCCCCATTTTTGGGCTGCTTCTCTGACATTTTTTCTTCCATTTTTGGGCTGCTCCCTTGACCTTTTCCTCCTCGTTTTTTGGTTGCTCCTCTGATTTTCCCTTCCCGTTTTTGGGCTCCTCCCCTCCCTTCCCCCCCCCCCCATATTTTGGGGTGCCCCCTGACCGTGTCCCGGTTTTGGGGTGCCCCTGTTGTGTTTCAGGGTGCTGGTGGGGGGCACCCGCCTGCAGGACCCCTGGCTGCTGCCCCAGGTCCCGGGGGGGCTGCGCCTGCTCCTGGGGCCCTTCCTGCAGCCCCTGCAGCCCCGAGCGGAGCAGGAGACGCCCGAGGGCGCCCTGAGGAACCTGCTGGACTTCCTCAGCTCCAACTCCTCCTCCGTGGGGCTGGGCTGGAGCGTGAGTGCTGCACCCCAGAACCGCCTGGGAGCCCCAAAACCCCCCTGGGAACCCCAGAACCGCCCTGGGAACCCCAAAACCTCCCTGGGAACCCCAGAACCGCCCTGGGAACCCCAAAACCTCCCTGGGAGCCCCAGAACCTCCCTGGGAACCCCAACACCTCCCTGGGAGCCCCAAAACCCCCCTGGGAACCCCAAAACCACCTGGGAACCCCAGAACCTCCCTGGGAACCCCAAAACCGCCCTGGGAACCCCAGAACCTCCCCGGGAACCCCAGAACCTCCCTGGGAACCCCAGAACCCCCTGGGAACCCCAAAACCCCCTGGGAACCCCAGAACCTCCCTGGGAACCCCGAAATCCCTTCAGGAGATCCAAAACCTCCCCAGGATCCCCCAAAACCTCCCTGTGGGGCTGGGCTGGAGCGTGAGTGCTGCACCCCAGAACCGCCTGGGAGCCCCAGAACCCCCCTGGCAACCCCAGAACCCAACCTCCCTGGGAGCCCCAAAACCCCCTGGGAACCCCAAAACCCCCTGGGAACCCCAGAACCGCCCTGGGAACCCCAGAACCTCCCCGGGAACCCCAGAACCCCCCTGGGAACCCCAGAACCTCCCCGGGAACCCCGAAATCCCTTCAGGAGATCCAAAACCTCCCCAGGATCCCCCAAAACCTCCCTGTGGGGCTGGGCTGGAGCGTGAGTGCTGCACCCCAAAATGCCCTCAGGACCCCCCCAAATCCCCTCAGGAACCCCAAAACCTCCCCGGGAGCCCTCAAAATGTTCTCAGGAACCCCAAATCCCCCCATCCTCTGGGAATCAAAAATAGGAACCCAAAACCTCCCTGGGACCCCCAAAATCCCTTCAGGAGCCCCAAATCCCCCCAACCCTAAACCCCTGGCACCCCCAAATTCCCACCCCCCTGTGGGACCCTCCTGCCCCCCCAAACCCCCCATCCCAAGGACCCCTAAACCGCCCCTGAGCCCACCCCCAAACCCCCCCAAATGAGCCCCCAAACATCCCCGGGACCCCCAAATTCCCCCCAGTGCCACCTTCCTGCCCCTGCTGCCCCCGGCCATGTTTTGGGGTGCCTGTCCCACAGGTGGGGTCCCCGTGGGAGTCCTGGGTGAGCCCCAGCCTGAGGCTGCAGCAGCTGCTGCTGCTCTGGGGGCTCCCCGGGACCCCCGTGCTGAGCTACGGCGACGAGCTGGGGCTGCCCCGGCCCCCCAAAAACCAACAGGTACCGGGGGGGGGGCTGCAGGGGGGATTTGGGGGGCTGGGATCCATTGGGGGGATCTGAGGAGGGATTTGGGGGAGTTTTGGGGGCTGGAGGGAAGCTCTGGGCACTGGGGGGGGGTTTGGGGAGGGATTTGGGGTTTTAGGGGTGCAGGGGAGGGGCTTGGGATGGTGCCCTGACCCAAATTTTCCCTGGGTTTTGCTGTAATTTCACTGGTCTGTGCCCCAAGTTTGCCATTTTTTGCCCCAGCTTTGCTGGGGTTTTAGCCCAAATTTTACCGGGTTTTGCCCCAATTTCTCCGTTTTTTGCCCCAATTTCTCCATTTTTTGCCCCAGCTGCCAACAATGCCGTGGGAATCCATCGAGGACCCGAAAAAAGGCGGGAACGGCTCTGAGGTGGGCGGGGCTTGGAGCTGTGATTGACATCAGCTCTGGGTGGTGCTTGTTGGGATGGGGCGTGGTTTATTTTAAGAGGTGTGGCTTAGAGTGGCCCCGCCCCTTTGGGGGTGGGTCTTCAATGTCCATTTATGGCTCTTAAGGGGTGGGCGGAGCCTTAGGGTGGGTCCCACAAAGTGATAGCACCACTACAGATTCTTAAAAGGGCAATGCACCTTTAAAAGGGTAATGCAACCTTAAAAGGGCAACACATCCTTAAAGGGTAATAGGCTCTTAAAAGGGCAGCAGACATTTAAAAGGGTAATGTGTCTTTAAAAGGACAATGCACCCTTAAAAGGGCAATGCAATTTTTAAAATGTAATGTGTCTTTAAAAGGGTCACGTGGTCTTGAAAGCGTAATGTGCCCTTAAAAGGGCAACAGTCTTAAAAGGGCAACGCACCTTTAAAGGGGCAATACCATCCGCTGCCTCCTTAAAGGGCCAGCGCCCCCTCTTTTCGGGGCTGCGTTTGGGGGTGTCCCGCCCCCCCTGAGCGCAGCCCCCCCGATTGCAGCCCCCGGAGCTGGAGCTGTGCACGGCGCTGGCCTCGCTGCGGGCCCACGAGCGCTCGCTGCTGCTGGGGGAGGCGCTGGCGGTGCCCGCGGGCGCGGCCGTGGCGCTGCTGCGGCGCTGGGACCAGAGCGAGCGCTTCCTGCTGCTGCTCAACCCCCACGGAGCCCCCCTCAAACCCTTCTCGGCCAGGAGAGACCCCCTGGACCCCCCCCTGCCCGAGTGGGCCACGCTGCGCCTCAGCACCGGCCCCGGGGAGCCCGGGGAGCCGCAGGTGCAGCTGCAGGAGCTCAAGGTGGGGCCCTACCAGGGGCTGCTGCTGGGCTTCCCCTACAGCCCCCAGTGAGCCCGGGCAGCCCAAAGCTGCCTTGACCCCCCGTCAGCACCCCAAAGCTGCCCTGACTCCCCCAAACCTGCCCTGACCACCGTCCCTCACCATTCTCGCACACCCTCACTTTGGGGGTCCCACACTCATCTCCCCTCTGTCATTTTTTGGGTTCTCATTCTTCTCCCCCACCACCCACCCCCAAAGTCTTTTTCTGGGTTTTTTTTTCTCTCCCCAGCTCAGTTTTGGGGGTTTTTCTTTGTTTTCTGGGAGTATTGGGGTCCCCCGCCAAATCTGAATAAATGAATTGCATTTGTGACCTTGGGTTTGTTTCAGTTCTTGGGGGGTCCAAGGGTCTCCCCAGGGTTTGGGAGTTTCAGAGACGCCAAAATATGGGGGAGGATTTGGGGCTCCCAGGGGAATGTTGGGGGGTAGAGGAACCAAAGAGGGGCCCACAACACCCCAAAATGAGGGGGGTTGGATTTGGGAGCTCAAGGACGCTCTTGGGGCTGTTGAGGGGGTAACCAAGGCCCCAAACATGGGGGAAATCCACCCAAAATTTGGGCTGGGATCCCCAGTTGGGGCCTCAGGGGTGACCCTGAGAATAGGGGACCCCCAAAATAAAGGGGTGGGGCTGGGGAGGTTTTGGGGAGGGGTCTCAAATCCTGTCAGGAGCTCTGGAGGGGTCTCGGGGGTCCCTGAGGGGTTTGGGGAGGGGTCTCAGGGTTCCTGAGGGGTCTCGGGGCCGGTTTGGAACTCCTGGGGGTTGGGATGAATTTTTTTGCCCTTGCGCCTTTAAGCGGACCCCACCCTGCGAGGCCACGCCCATTTCCGGGTAGGCCGCGCCTCGTCGCCCCGGTAACCGCCTCTTGCCGGAAGTGACGCGCCGGAAGCGGAAGCGGCGCCATGAAGCTGCTGACCCACAACCTGCTGAGCTCCCACGTGCCGGGGCTGCGGCCCGGGGGCGGATTCCCCCTCCGGATCGAGGTGGGGACGGCGGGGGGACCCCGGGGCACCGCGAGCGGCGGGGACACCGCGGTTCCCGCCCCCCGGCAAGGCCCCGCCACCTCCCATCCCTCCCGTTACCTCCCCCGTTACCCCCGGTATCTCCTCCATTAACCCCAGGAACGCCCGGTAATTTGTCCCGTTAGCGTCAATAAATCCCGCGTTAAATCCTCCCGTTAATGACCCCGTTTCCCGCTTGTACATCTCGTTAACCTTCCCCGTTATCGCAGTTCCTCCCATCCCATCATCCCCGTTCCTGTTATCACAGTCCCCTCCCGTTATCCCGGTTCCCCTCCGTTATACTCGTTCCCGTTATCCCAATCCCTCCCCGTCATCCCGGTTCCCGTTATCCTCGTTCATCTCCGTTAACGCCCCGATCCCCCATCTCGCCGCGGTTCGGCTCCGCCCGGTTCCTCCCCGTTATCCCCCCGTTAATCCCCTCGTCACCCTCACCAGCCGCCGGTAATTCCCCCGTTAATCCCCGTCCTAACCCCGTTCCCTCCCGTTAACCCCCCCAGTAACCGTTCCGACCCCCCCAGCCCCGTTAACCCCGCCGTTAACGCCGCCGTTAAAACTCCCGTTAACCCCCAATTTCCACCCGTTACGTGCCCCGGTTCCCCGCGGTTCCGGTGCCCTCCCGTTAACCCCCCCCGCTCCCCGCAGGCCGCCGAGGTTCGCGTCCGCCCGGTGCCGTTCAACGCCGCCTTCGTGTCCCGGTTGGTGCCGCGGCTGCGCTGGGACGCGCTCAGGGAGGCGGCGGAAAGCGTGAGCGGGGCGGGGAAACCGGGAACGGGAAACGGGAACGGGAAACGGGAACGGGAAACGGGAAACGGGGAAGGGACCGGGAAGCGGGAACGGGAACCGGGGAGGGGGAACGGGAACGGGGGGGATCAGGAATTGGGGGTGGGGGGGCAGAGGGGGTCGGGAAGTGCCCATTTGGGGCGTCCAGGGGAGAATTTGGGGGAATTTTGGGAGTTTGGAGGAGGATTTGGGGGGTCCTGGGGGAGAATTTGTGGGAGATTTTGGGGATCTGGGAAGAATTTTGGAGAATTTTGGGGGTCCTGGGGCAGGAATTTGGGGGGATTTTGAGGGTGGGAGGGAAATTTAGGGGGGATTTTGGGGGGTCCTGGGGGGAATTTAGGAGGTTTTTGGAGGATTTTTGGGATTTGGGGTCAATTTTGGGGGTCCTGGGGGGGCACTTTGAGGGCACTAAAGGAGGGGGGAGGTTTGGGAGGGGTCAGTTTGGGGGGGCTCAGATTTGGGGGAGGTCTCGGGTTTGGGGCTTTTTGGGGGGGTTCCTCTGAACATTTTAGAATTCCCAAATTTGGGTTGAACTCTGACATTTTTGGCACTCCCACAACTGCGAGGGTTCCTGACTTTGGGACATCCCATTTTTCGGGCTTGGGGGGACACTCAGGGCTCCCCTCTGACCTCCCCCTCCTCTTTTCCTGTGCCCCCCAAAGTTGGGGCGCCCCTCGGAGCTGCCCCCCGAGCCCAGCCCGGGCTACGAGGCCGACGAGGAATTCCTGCGGCGCCTCCACCACGTCCTGCTCGAGGTCAGGGGGGTCCTCAAAACCCCTGAAACCCCCAAAACCCCTCGGGGGGGGTTCCCCAAATCTCGAGGACCCCCCAATTTTCCCTTTATTCCCCCCAATTCCACAGGTGGAGGTGCTGGAGGGGTCCCTGCAGTGCCCGGACTCGGGGCGGCGCTTCCCCATCTCCAGGGGGGTCCCAAATCTGCTCCTGAGCGAGGACGAGGCCTGAGGGGGGCTCAGGACCCCCCCCAAAATGGAGCTGAGCCCCTCCCCCCGAGGAAGAGCAGAAAAACCCCGAATTCCAATGGTTTTACCCCAAAAAATGGGGCCTGAACGTCACCCCGACGTTCAAGCGTTGAGGGGCGTGGTTTGACTTTACCTCATTTGCATATGGGCGTGGTCATCGTCACACCACTCCTCTATTCAAATTAGTTATTTCCTTATTTGCATTTTGGGCGGGAATTTGCATAATGGGTGGGGAAATGCCCAGGTTTTGCCCCTAAATTCCCGTTTTTTTGCCTCCAAATTCCCTTTTTTCAACCTAAGTTTCTCCTTCCATCCCAAATTTCCCAGTTTTGCCCCAAACCCTTTTCTTTTCTCCGAATTTCACCGTTATTTTCTCCCCAAATTCCACTTTTTATCCCAAAATCCTCCCGTTTTGCCCTGAAATTCCTCTCCTTTCTCCCAGTTCCCTCCCTTGTGCCCCCAAATTTGAATTTTCCTCCAAAATCTCTGTTTTTGCCCTCAATTTTTTATATTTTTCCACCAAATCCTCCTTTATGCCAAATCCCCTCCTTTTCACTCCTAAATCTTTTATTTCTATTCCAAACCTCCAGTTTTTCCCCAAATCCCATCTTTTATCCTCATGTTTCTCTACCCCACGTTCTGCCTTGTTGTATTTGTAATATTTCCCATCAATTCAATAAAAAACCCATTTTTTTCCCCGATTTTGGGCCGGAATCGCCTCTTTTGGTCTCTTTGAGGATCTTCTCGGGGGAATCCTTTGGGATGGAGGGAAGGGGGTGGGGTGGGAGAGAATTTTGGGGCGCCCAGGTGAGCGTGGGAGCCTGGGAGAGCCCCGGAGCCGCTGGCCGGGAATTCAGAGGCTCGGGGATGATCCCGGAGGGATTCCCGGTGTTCCCGGCAGCACCTGGAGCCATTTCCAGGTGTCCCCACTCACCTGGGCGGACCCAGCAGGCCCTTGGAGGACCCCGGTTCGTCTCTCTGATCCCAGAGCGCCTCCGAGCGCTTCCTCTCGGTTGTTTCCGGCGCACGCCAGCGGAAGTGTCGTCACACAGTGCGCCGCCGGATGTGACGTCAGTGCGCGGCGGCAGAAGGCTGAGGCGGGAGCGGCGGTTGGAACGGCTCGACGGGACGGTGAGGGCGGGAGGGGACCGGGAGGGGACATTGAGGGGCAGGGAGGGGACGGAGGGGACCGGGAGGGGACATGGAGGGGCGGGGAGGGGACATGGAGGGGCGGGGAGGGCCGGGAGGGGCGGGCAGGGGAGGGGCGAGAACGGCCCGAGGGGCGGGACGGGGCGGGAGGGGCGGGACGGGCCGGGGTGTCCCCTCAGGATCCCCCCAATGTCCCCTTTGTGTTCCCCCATTGTCCCCTCAATGTCCACGCAGGGTTCCCCCACTGTCCCCTCAGAGTCCCCTCAATGTCCCCTCAGGCTCCCCCCACTGTCCCCTCAGTGTCCCCCTGAGCTGTCCCTGTATCCCCTGAGCTGTCTGTGTGTCCCCTCAATGTCCCCAGTGTCCCCTGTCTGTCCCCAGGCGCCATGTCCTCGACGTCACAGAAGCACCGGGACTTCGTGGCGGAGCCGATGGGGGACAAACCCGTGGGGAGCTTGGCCGGCATCGGGGACGTGCTGGGCAGGAAACTGGAGGAGAAGGGCTTTGACAAGGTAGGACTGGGGACAGGGGGGACACCTGGGGACATTGGGGACACCTGGGGACCTTGGGGACACCGCTGTCCCCTCACTGTCCCCTCCAGGTGTTTGTGGAAGGACGGGGATCTCCTGTGGCCACAGGGCTTGGCTGGGACCGGAGCTCTTTGGGATCGCTTGGGCAGGACCGGAGCACTTTGGGGTCACTCAGGAAGGACAGGGGGACCCTGTGTGCCATCCCCAGCCCCTGGTGACACCGCTGTCCCCTCCCTGTCCCCTCCTGGCAGGCGTACGTGGTGCTGGGGCAGTTCCTGGTGCTGCGCAAGGACGAGGAGCTGTTCCGGGAGTGGCTCAAGGAGACGTGCGGGGCCAACGCCAAACAGAGCCGGGACTGCTCGGGCTGCCTGCGCGAGTGGTGCGACGCCTTCCTCTGAGCTCCCTCCCCAAAAAACAGCACCCAGGGCCCCTCCTCTGAGCCCCTTCCCCAAAACAGCACCCAGGCCCCTTCCTCTGAGCCCCCTCCCCAAAAACAGCACCCAGGGCCCCTCCTCTTAGCCCCCTCCCCAAAAACAGCACCCAGGCCCCTTCCTCTGAGCCCCCTCCCCAAAAACAGCACCCAGGCCCCCTCCTCTGAGCCCCCTCCCCAAAAACAGCACCCAAGCCCCCTCCTCTGAGCCCCCTCCTCGAAGCTGACACCCCCAGCCCCTCCCTGAGCCCCTCACACCAGCCCTGCAGCTCAACTGAGCTCCGTGCACCCCAAATATCCTTCCTGTACCCCAAATCCCATCCCTGCACCCCAAATCCCATCCGTATACCCCACATCCCATCCCTGCACCCCCAAATTCCCCAAACTCCGGGGGAGTTCCAGCTGCTGCCAGGGACCCCTTTTGGAGAGGTTGGGGGCTCCCCAAAACCATCCTGGGGACCCCCTGATTTCTTCACGGACCCCAAAACCAGCCCAGGGAGCCCAAAACCATCCTGAGGACCCCAAAACCAGCCCAGGGAGCCCAAAGGCAGCTCTGGGGAACCCCAAAACCATCCTGGGGACCCCAAAATCCACCCAGGGACCCCAGAACCAGCTTTGGAGACCCCAAAACACTCCCCGGTCCCACCCCCACACCCCTGGGACCCCCAAACCGGTGCTGCCACCCCCCTCAGAACTCCTCCAGGGGTGGGGGTCCCGTGGTGCCACCCCTCCCCCATCACCCCAAAACCCCACAACCAGCTGGGGGGGGGTGGGGGGGGTCTCCTCCTGCCCCTCCCCCCAGCACGGGGTGGGATTTTGGGGCTCATTTGAGGTGCCCCCCCCTCCCCCACCCCGTTAGTGTTAAATTGGGGTGTCCCCCCCCTCTCCCCACTGGGGGTCTGTGTTATTTTGGGGGTGCTGTCTCCCCCCCCCCCAGTTTGTTTCTAAAATTATTTTCTAAACAATAAAAGGTTTTGCTGTGCTGCAGCTGGGACTCGTCCTGGAATTTGGGGGGGGGGGGGCACGGGGAAGGATTTTGGGGGGTCTGGGGGGCAAATTTGGGGTTTGGAGGAAGGATTTTGGGAGGCCAGGGGGCAGAATTTGGGGATCGGGTGGAGGATTTGGGGGGAGGTTTTTGAGGTTTGGGGGCAGGATTTGGGGGTTGGAAGAAAGATTTGAGGATCTGGGGGCAGAATTTGGGAATTGAGGAGAAAATTTTGGGAGTTTAGGAGGAGGATTTGGGGTTTGGGGGCAGGATTTGGGGTTTGGGGGCAGAACTTGGTTTCTCCCATGTCCGCCGAGCTCCTCCAGAGCAGACGAGTTCCATCTCCGAGCAGCCCAGAGCGGCCTCCTGCAGAGCAGACAAGTTAAACCTCCGAGCTGCCAGAGCGGAGTCCTCCAGAGCAGAGGAGTCGCATTTTCCCCTATCAGCGAGCGCGGCCGGAGCGGCCCCGCGGGGCCGGAACTTCCGGGAAGCGGCGGTGGCGGGAGGATTCGAACATGGCCGCGGCCGCCGCCACCTCCTCCCGGCGCCGCCGCCGCCCCCGCGGCCACCCGAACCCGCTGTTCGCCCGCTGGCTGCGCGAGTGGCGGGACGAGGCGCAGGGCACCTGGGCCAGGGGCACCTACGAGAGGGTGGGTGTGGGGGGGGAGGGTCCCTGGGTTCTCAGGGGGGCGATTTTTGGGTGCCCGGGTGTGTTTAGGGTTCCCAGGTGTGTTTTGGGGTTCCCACAGGGGCGGTTTTGGGGTGCCTAGGTAGGTTTTGGGGGCTCCAGGTGAGTTTTGGGGTCCCCGAGTGGATTTAGGGTCCCCAGGTGGGTGATTCTGGGGTGCCCACGTGAGTTTTGGGGTGCTCAGGTGTGATTTAGGGTGCCCAGGTGGGCGATTTTGGGGTGCTCAGGTGTGATTTAGGGTGCCCAGGTGTGTTTTGAGGTACCCGGTTGGATTTGGAGGTTTCTGGGTGGGGCTTTGGGGTGTCCAGGTGAGTTTTGGGGTCTCTGGGCAGGTCTGGGGTCTCTACGTGTGGGATTTTGGGTACCCCAGGTGTATCCCAGGTGTATTTGGGGTTCCCCAGGTGTATCCCAGGTGTATCCCAGGTGTATTTGGGGTTCCCCAGGTGTATCCCAGGTGTATCCCAGGTGTATTTTGGGTTCCCCAGGTGTATCCCAGGCGTATTTGGGGTTCCCCAGGTGTACTCCAGGTGTATCCCAGGTGTATTTTGGATACCCCAGGTGTATCCCAGGTGTATTTGGGGTTCCCCAGGTGTATCCCAGGTGTATTTAGGATACCCCAGGTGTATCCCAGGTGTATTTGGGGTTCCCCAGGTGTATCCCAGGTGTGTTTCCCCCCAGGCCCTGCGCTCTCTCTCCCGGTTCCCGCTCCCGCTCCGTTCCGGCCGTGCCGCCGCCATCTTGCAGCACTTTGGCCCCGCCCTCTGCGCCCGCCTCGACCAACGGCTGAGGCAGCACCGCCGGGGTGGGCGGGGCCTAAAGGGGCGGGGCAGGGAGTGGGTGGGGGTCTGTGGATGGGTGGGGGTGTGAAGGGTGTGGTCTGGGGGCGTGGTTTGAGTGAGCTCCACCCCTTCCCATTACAAGGTAGGGGGCGTAGCCTAGAAGGGTGGTGCTCTGCTGGGTGGGGCTTTATTGGATGTGCGTCAGAAAGGGGTGGAGCTAAGATAGGGTGGGGCTTTGGGGGTGGGTGGGGCCTGATGAGGCTGGTTTGCATGCTAATTTGCATATCATTTGCATCCCACAGAACAGGGTCTCCCTGCCACGCCCCCTCGGCAGGGGCGGTGCCCAGACCCTCCCCCAGCCCCGCCCACAGTGAGTTCTGTCCTCACCCCTCCCCCACGCAGGACCCCCCCATTGATCCCCCTTATGGGGGAGGGGCAGAGGAAGCCCCGCCCCCAATCTCTGCCCCTCCCCCTTCCTCCAGCACCGCCCCCGCCAGTACCGGCCCCTCCCCCGCTCCAGAGGCCACGCCCTCCTGCTGGTCCTGAGCCAGGTGAGGGGGAGGGGACACACCTGGGGGGGGGGGAGGGGTCCAGACCCTGCCCCTCCCCCTACTCACCTTAAGCACCTCCCCCAGAGCTCAGAGCCCCTCCCAGAGGCGGAGCTTCTGCAGCAGGCCCAGCCCCTCTGTGACCACACCCTGACCTCAGTGAGTGACAGAAGGGGACCCCAGCACCCCTCCCCCACCCTGGCACCGCCCAAAGGTGGTGGGGGAGGGGCTGACCCCCTGTCCCCTTCCCCCACAGGCAGCTCTGGGTCCCCTCCTGCGCCGGGGGCTCGTGCAGAGGAGCGGCCGCCCCCCCAGGTAGGGCTGAGACCCCCCTGAGACCCCCAGACTCACCTGGGACCCCCCCAGATTCACCTGGAACCTCCCCAGGACCCCCCAGACTCACCTGGGACCCCCCTGAGTGCACCTGAGACCCCCCAGGACCCCCCTCATTTCCCCCCTTCCCTCTCCAGGTACGCTCTGACCCCGCGGGGGCGGAGCCTCGCCGAGGCCCCGCCCCCCGGCCGGGTGTGCCCGCTGCGCCCTCTGGCGGAGCAGGACGAGAACTGCGCCCCCGCCCCCCCCACGTGAGTTTGGGGGGCTGGGGACACTTTGGGGGGCTTGGGGACACTGGGGGATACTTTGGGGGGCCTGGGGGGCTGTCCCAGCCCTGGGGGTCACCTGGAGGTGACTTTGGGGTCCCCCAGGTGCGACCCCGAGCAGGAATTTGAGCTCAGGCCCGGCGAGTTCGAGATCGTGCTGTGCGCAGACGTCACCGAGGCCAACGGGTGACTGTCACCCTGTCCCTGTCCCCCTCTGTGTCCCTGTGCCCCCCCCCCGTGTCCCTGTCACCCTCTGTGTCCCCTCCCTGTCCCCGCAGCCCCTCCGGGGGGGTCCCGGCCCTGCTCCGTTCCCGGGGGGTCCCGGTGCTGCTGCGGCGCCTCCACGTCGGCGACTTCCTGTGGGTGGCGCGCGAGAAGGACCCGCCCGCAGGTGGGCGTGGCCGAGGGGCGGGGCATCCATGGGGCGGGGCTTAAAGTGATCATGCCCCAGGGGCTGGGTGTGGCACCTGGAGTGGGTGGGGCAGTTTTGGGTTGTGGTCATTACTCGTGGGTGTGGCCACGCCCCCAGAGCAGCACAGCCACTGGTTGGGTGTGGCCAGAGGGGGCGTGGTCATGTCCAGACCGCACCCATAGACTGGGGGTGTGGCCATGGTGGTGGGTGCGGTCAGGTGTGATGGGCGTGGTGTTGGGGGCGTGGCCATGCTGATGAACGGGTGTGGTCAGGTGTGATGGGTGTGTCATTGCGGGTGTGGCCATGGTGATTGTGGGTGCGGTCAGGTGTGATGGGCGTGGCATTGGGGGTGTGGCCATGGTGATTGTGGGTGTGGTCAGGTGTGATGGGTGTGTCATTGGGGGTGTGGCCATGGTGATTGTGGGTGTGGTCAGGTGTGATGGGCGTGGCATTGGGGGTGTGGCCATGGTGATTGTGGGTGTGGTCAGGTGTGATGGGTGTGGCATTGGGGGTGTGGCCATGGTGATTGTGGGTGTGGTCAGGTGTGATGGGTGTGGCATTGGGGGTGTGGCCATGGTGATTGTGGGTGTGGTCAGATGTTATGAGGGGTGACCTCACCTGGGTGGGGTCAAATGCTGGCTCAGCCCCCACATGGTGGGCGTGGCCAAGGACAAACCACGCCCCCATGGAGGCCATGAAATGTGGGCGGGGCCTGGGATGGAGCCCACCCTTTGGTGAAGGGCGGTGCATGGGGTTGTGGGCGTGGCTCTGAGTGGGCGTGGCCGTGCGTGTGACCCCCGCCCAGGCCACGCCCCCCGGGAGCTGGCGCTGGACGTGGTGGTGGAGCGGAAATCGGCGGCGGATCTGGGGAACAGCATCCGGGACGGGCGGTACCGGGAGCAGAAGGTGGGGCCGGGAACTGGGGGGGACTGGGAACGAATGGAACAAACTGGGAAGGGACCTGGGAGCCACTGGGTGGGACTGGGAAGGGACTGGGAATGACTGGGGAGGACTGGGAGGGAACTGGGATTAACTGGGAGGGACTGGGGGGGATTGAGATGGACTGAGGGGCACTGGGGTAACTGGGAGAGATGGGGGGCACTGGAGGGCACTGGGAGGGACTGGGGGTAACTGGGAGGGACTGGTTGAACTGGGACGGACTGGTTTGACTGGGATGGACTGGTTGAACTGGGAGGGACTGGTTGAACTGGGAGGGACTGGTTGAACTGGGAGGGACTGGGGGTAACTGGGATGGACTGGCTGAACTGGGACGGACTGGTTTGACTGGGATGGACTGGTTGAACTGGGAGGGACTGGTTGAACTGGGATGGACTGGTTTGACTGGGATGGACTGGTTGAACTGGGATGGACTGGTTTGACTGGGATGGACTGGTTGAACTGGGATGGACTGGTTGAACTGGGAGGGACTGGTTGAACTGGGAGGGACTGGTTGAACTGGGATGGACTGGTTGAACTGGGAGGGACTGGTTGAGCTGGGATGGACTGGTTTGACTGGGATGGACTGGTTGAACTGGGATGGACTGGTTGAACTGGGATGGACTGGTTGAGCTGGGATGGACTGGTTTGACTGGGACAGACTGGTTTGACTGGGATGGACTGGTTGAACTGGGAGGGACTGGTTGAACTGGGAGGGACTGGTTTGACTGGGATGGACTGGTTGAACTGGGATGGACTGGTTGAACTGGGAGGGACTGGTTGAACTGGGAGGGACTGGGGGTAACTGGGATGGACTGGTTGTACTGGGACGGACTGTGGGTAACTGGGATGGACTGGTTGAACTGGGATGGACTGGTTGAACTGGGAGGGACTGGTTGAACTGGGAGGGACTGGTTTGACTGGGATGGACTGGTTGAACTGGGAGGGACTGGTTTGACTGGGGTGGACTGGTTGAACTGGGAGGGACTGGTTTGACTGGGATGGACTGGTTGAACTGGGATGGACAGTGGGTAACTGGGATGGACTGGTTGAACTGGGAGGGACTGGTTGAGCTGGGAGGGACTGGTTTGACTGGGAGGGACTGGTTGAACTGGGAGGGACTGGTTTGACTGGGATGGACTGGTTGAACTGGGAGGGACTGGTTGAACTGGGACCCCCCTCCCGTCCCAGTTCCGGCTGCGGCGCTCGGGGCTGCGCTGCCCCCTGTACCTGCTGGAGGAGCCGGGGGAGGGGGAGCCCCTGCCCCTGCCCCTGCCCAGCCTGCGCCAGGCGGCCGCCAACACCCAGGTACCTGAGACCCCTCCCCAAAATACACAGAGACCCCTCCCCAGCACCCAGGTACCTGAGACCCCTCCCCAAAATGCACAGAGACCCCTCCCCAGCACCCAGGTACCTGAGACCCCTCCCCAAAATACACAGAGACCCCTCCCCAGCACCCAGGTACCTGAGACCCCTCCCCAAAATACACAGAGACCCCTCCCCAAAATGCACAGAGACCCCTCCCCAGCACCCAGGTACCTGAGACCCCTCCCCAAATTACACAGAGACCCCTCCCCAGCACCCAGGTACCTGAGACCCCTCCCCGAATTACACAGAGACCCCTCCCCAACACCCAGGTACCTGAGACCCCTCCCCAAAATACACAGAGACCCCTCCCCAGCACTCAGGTACCTGAGACCCCTCCCCAAAATACACAGAGACCCCCCCCAACACCCAGGTACCTGAGACCCCTCCCCGAATTACATAGAGACCCCTCCCCAGCACTCAGGTACCTGAGACCCTTCCCCAAAATGCACAGAGACCCCTCCCCAGCACTCAGGTACCTGAGACCCCTCCCCAAAATACACAGAGACCCCCCCCAACACCCAGGTACCTGAGACCCCTCCCCAAAATGCACAGAGACCCCTCCCCAACACCCAGGTACCTGAGACCCCTCCCCAAAATGCACAGAGACCCTTCCCCAGCACCCAGGTACCTGAGACCCCTCCCCAGCCCCAGGTACCCCCAGACCCCTCCCCAGCCCCAGGTACCCCCAGCCCCCTCCCCTAAACACAGAGCCCCCTCCCCAGGTGGTGGACGGGCTGCTCGTGGTGCGCACGAGGGACCCCCAGGACTCGGCCGCGTATTTGGGGGTCCTGGGGGAGCAGCTGAGGAGGAGATTTGGGGTGAGGGGCTTGGGGGGGGCCTGGGGGAGGGGTCCCAACGGGGGGGGAGGTTGGGGGGAGGGGACGTTCTGGGGAGGGAATTGGGGGGGACATTGAGGGGGGACATGGAGGGAAAAGGGGGGTCCTGGGGGGGGGATGGGGGGCAAATTTGGGGGGGGGGTTGTGGGGACAAGGAGGGGACACGGGGGGGTCACAGGGGGGGTTTTGGGGGGGAGGGGACATTTTGGGGAGGGGACAATTGAGGGGGACATGGGGGATAGAAGGGGGGGACTTGGGGGGAGGTTTGGGGGGCCTGGGGGGGGTCACAGGTACGGCTGAGACCCCTCCCAAAACACAGAGACCCCTCTGTGAGCCTGGGGGGACACAGAGAATTTGGGGGGGGGGGTCACTGAGGGGGTCTCTGACCCCTCCCCACCCCTCCCCTCCCCCCAGGGCCGCGTGCTGAGGGCGTGGGGGGGGGATGTGCGTGCCCGGGGCCCCCCCGAGCCCCCGGGACCCCCCTGGCCCTGCTGCCCTTCCCGAGGCTGCGCGAGGGGGGGGGCAAGAACCAGGTGGGGCTGGGGGGGGGGGGGGGGGGTCCCTAAAGGGGGTTGGGAGTTTCTGGGGGGGGGCGGGGGAGGGCAAAGGGGGCACTGGGGGGAGGGGCCGGGGGTCACTAAAAGGGTCTGGGGGGGTTAAAGGGGTTGGGGAGGCCCCAAGGGGTCCTGAAGGGGGGAGGGGGGCCCTCAATTGGTCCTGGGGGGGGCAGAAGAGGGACAGGGGGGGGATTGGGTTCCTTGGGGGGATTTTGGGGTCCCCTCACCCCCATTTACCCCCCCCTCCCAGGCCCAGACCGTGGGGGCCGTGCCCTAAGGGTGGGATTTTGGGGTCGGGGGTGGGATTTTGGGGTCGGGGGTGTTTTCGGGGTCCCTGACCCCCATTTTCCCCCCCCCAGGCCCAGACCGTGGGGGCCGTGCCCTAGGGTGGGATTTTGGGGTCGGGGGTGTTTTTGGGGTCAGGGGTGGGATTTTGGGGTCGGGGGTGTGATTTTGGGGTCGGGGGTGTTTTTGGGGTCAGGGGTGGGATTTTGGGGTCGGGGGTGGGATTTTGGGGTCGGGGGTGTTTTTTGGGGTCGGGGGTGTTTTCGGGGTCCCCTGACCCCCATTTTCCCCCCCCCCAGGCCCAGACCGTGGGGGCCGTGCCCTAGGGTGGGATTTTGGGGTCGGGGGTGGGATTTTGGGGTCGGGGGTGTTTTTGGGGTCCCCTCACCCCCATTTTCCCCCCCCCCCAGGCCCAGACCGTGGGGGCCGTGCCCTAGGGTGGGATTTTGGGGTCGGGGGTGTTTTTGGGGTCCCCTGACCCCCATTTTCCCCCCCCCCAGGCCCAGACCGTGGGGGCCGTGTTCGCCCGGCAGCTGCTGCAGCTGGGGGGGCTCAGTGGGGGCAGGGCCGGGGCCGTCCTGCGCCGCTTCCCCACCCCCGCCAGGTCCGGGGGGGTCCGGGGGGTCCGGGGGGGTCGGGGAGGGGGGGTTGGGGTCCCCCACGTGGGACCCCCCGGGCTCTGATGTCCCCAAAGGGGCCCTGGCCCACGGGGAGGGGGGAGGGTCCCGAGGGTGGGGGATGGGGGCGGTTCACAGGGTGGGGGGTGGGGGGGTCTGGGGGGTCCCCTGAGTTCCGTCCCCTCCCCCCGCAGCCTCATGGATGCCCTGGGACCCTCCCAGGACCCCCAAAAGTGCCGGGAGGTGCTGAGCGCCCTGCGCTGCGGCCCCGCTCTGAGGTGAGGCCCCCGCCCCAAAATCCTGGGAAGGGACCCCAAATCCCGGGAACCCCAAATCCCAGGAAATTCCCCCAAACCCTGGGGAAGTCCCTCAAACCCTGGGGAACCCCAAATCTTGGGATACCCTCCAAATCCCAGGAAATTCCCCCAAATCCCGAGGAACCCCAAATCCTGGGAACCCCAAATCCTGGGAACCCCAAATCCTGGGAACCCCAAATCTTGGGATCCCCCCCAAATCCCAGGGAATTCCCCCAAATCCTGGGGACCCCACAAGTCCCAGGACCCCTCATTCCCAAGGACCCCCCCCCTCAATTCCTGTGTCCCCAAACCCCTGTCATTGTCCCCACCCCCGATTTTGGGTCCCCCCCCAGATTTTGGGGGTCTCACCCCTCTTTCCTCTCCCCCCCCCACAGGAATTTGGGCCCCTCCCTCAGTGGGGCCCTGGTGAAGCTCTATGGGACCCGGGGGCCGCTGGACTGAGGGGACACCGCATTGTCACCCCATTGTCACCCCATTGTCACCCCATTGTCACCCCACTGTCACCTCCTGTCACCCCATTGTCACCCCATTGTCACCCCATTGTCACCCCATTGTCACCCCATTGTCACCCCATTGTCACCCCCCAATAAAGCCCCCCCAGCACTGCAGCACCTGGAGTTTCATTTTGGGGGAGGACGGGACAGGGAGGGTGCGGGGACAGGGGGTGACACCGGTGCTGGGGGTGGCAGTGACACGGTGAGGATGATGAGGGGGTGACACGGTGACAGTGACACGGTGACAGTGACAGAGGGGTGACACCCGTGACAGTGACACGGTGACAGTGACGGGGTGACAGTGACACGGTGACAGTGACACGGTGACAGTGACACGGTGACAGTGACGGGGTGACAGTGACACGGTGACGGTGACACGGTGACGGTGACACGGTGACAGTGATGGGGTGACAGTGGCGGGGTGACAGTGACACGGTGACGGTGACACGGTGACAGTGACACGGTGAGGATGATGAGGGGGTGACACGGTGACAGTGACACGGTGACAGTGACACGGTGAGGATGATGAGGGGGTGACACGGTGACAGTGGCGGGGGGCTGATGGGTGCTGACACGGGTGACAATGACAAGTCGGCGGTGGCAGTTTGGTGGCACAGCCTGGGGTGACAGCGGTGACAAGGACACCTGGAACAGCGACAGTGACACCGGTGACGGGGGGTGGCACCGGCGTCCCTTGGGGTCAATTTGGGGTCCCCAAAAGGGGGGGCGGGGTCACCCTGGGGTCACTTTGAGGTCCCCTAAGCGGGGTGGGGGTGGGGGTGGGGGTGGGGGTGGGGCTGTCCTGGGACTCCAAAAATGTGGGGGGAGGGTCCCCAAAAAGGGGGCGGGGCCACCCGCACTTGCCAGGCTGGGGGTGGGGCCGTGGGTGGGGCCGCCCTTGGCCGGGTTTGGGATTTTGGGGGGGCCGGGATTGGGATTTGGGATTTTGGGGGCGGGGCACGGAGGGGTGGGGCCACCCTTGGGGTTTTGAGGGAGCGGGGCCGGGATTGGGATTTGGGATTTGGGATTTGCGGGGAGGGTGGGGCCGGGGTGGGGACAGATTTGGGATTTTGGGGGGGGTGGGGACAGATTAGAGGTTTGGGGGGGGGGGGCGGGGTTGGGGCCGCGTTTGGGGTTTGGGATTTGGGGAACGGCGGCGGCGGGGCCGGGTTTGGGTGGATTTGGGGTTTGGGATTCGGGGGGCGGGTCCGGCCGTCCCCATCCCGCGCAGGAGGAGGAGGAGGAGGAGGAGGAGGAGGAGGTGGCAGCGATGCTGGTGGCGCTGGTGGCGCTGGTGGCCGTGGCGGCGGGGGGGTACACGGGGGTCCCGCCGACCCCCCCGTGCCCGCTGGGTTTCGGGCCGGTGGCCGCGGGCGGCTGCGGGGACAGGGACGAATGTCGCACGGCCGCCGTGTGCCACCACATGTGCCTCAACCACCACGGCGGCTTCGCCTGTCACTGTCACCGGGGCTTCGTCCTGCAGCCCGACGGCGTCACCTGCCGCCGCCGCCGCCGCCGGGGACACCGGGGACAGCCCGGGACCCCTCCCCAGGGGCTCGGGGGACGCCGGGGACAGCCCGGGACCCCTGACCCGGAGCTGCCCGAGGGGACCCGGCGCGGTTGGAGCGGCCGGGGATGGAGAGCCCGGGACCGGCGGCGGGACGGGACGGGAGGAGGTGAAGCCTCGGCCCGGGATCCGGTACCGGAGCGGAACCGCGGCTCGCAGGAGGATTTGGACCGGGATCCGCACCCGGGTTCGCAGCGGGATCCGCGGCCAGGCTCGGTCTGGGATCCACAGCGGGTTCGGCACCGGGGAGGCACCGGGAGACGCGGCGGGGGCAGCAGCGGGGCTCGCACGGGGATTGGGACCGGGACTGGGACCGGGATCCCCACCAGGACCTGAACCGGGACTGGGACCGGGATCCTCACCAGGACCTGAACCGGGACTGGACCGGGATCCTCACCAGGACCTGAACCGGGATTGGGACCGGGATCCTCACCAGGACCTGAACCGGGATTGGGACCGGGATCTGGACCGGGATCTGGACCGGGATCCCCACCAGGACCTGAACCGGGACTGGGACCGGGATCCCCACCAGGATCTGGACCTGGACTCGGACCGGGATTCCCAGGAGGATTTGCCCCCGGGAAGGCACCGGGGCTTGCACCGGGATTGGAACCGCGATCTGGACCGGGACCCCCATCGGGATTTGCACCGGGATCCGGACCGGGATTCCCGCCAGGATTTGCACCGGGATCCGGACCGGG